>NW_025205914.1:4604-11000 GCF_004010195.1 Chiloscyllium plagiosum | reverse complement strand
AGGTGTAAAGATCTTGTACTCCATCTTAGCCAGAGATCATGTGAAGCATGACATGCTGCTGGATGATTGCTCCTCTGTTGTAACCTAATCATTTAATGTTAACCCAGACGTGTATGTGCCTGTGGAATGTAAGATTTGTGCATAGTTGGAATAAATGTCTGTTGGATTCTTCAATGCTACAATATCTCAGCCCATTCCCCCATGTTATGGGAGATGACATAACATTTAGCCTCAGTGAAACACCTTGCTGTTGGCAAACCAGCACCATGTGCTGCAGGATAATGAGGCTGATGTCAGCACTGCAGAACGGCTGGGATTTGAAGAGATCTTCCATTCATTCTGGGTTTGCATCTACTAAATCCAAGGGACTGGGTTGGGATTAAGTGCATTTAACTGCTGCCAGTTTATTGATATGACCCATACTTTTATGACAACTTTTTTTTTAAAACGAATTTCTCTTTTTGATTCACTTTCCTCTGACTCCAAGATGTTCAGAGAAGGAATTCTGATCCTGCTGGTGTTTTCCAGATGAGACGTCCCTGTGGGGTTAAACCTCTCTTTGTCGTATCTGAAAGGTCTTACTCCCTGCTAACCTTGTTTCTGTAAGATCACATTTGTTCACATGTGTATACGCCACAATGTATACCTGCAGAGACATCAGCTCAGTAACGTTTACTGTCTGAGGGAGTTAGTAATGGATTTGGATCCTTATCTTCCATTGCCCCTGCTGTAGACTGTGCAGTGTTGCCTGGCGGTAGTCTGTGGAGGAAGGTGGCTCATCTGAACGGAGTGAGACAGAAGTAAAATGAATTCTTCAAAAGTGAACACTCATCCATAAGTGAGGGAGTATGGCAGAGATGGTCATAAATAAAAGTGAGGGTCTCAGTGCTGTAGCATCTGGATAGACATTACAGAAAGAGTACAAGATATCCTCTCCCTAGCTAATGTCTAAGGTAAGCTCCAAAGATTAATGTGATTACCTGAGGACAGGTGTGGATGTGTTGGAATGTACCAGTTGCACAAGAGATTAATTTAAATATCTAAATGTATAACTGGAACTAATAGTCACTGATGCAGGAACATCCCCAAACAGATTCTGGCAATGCCACACAAATTGGACCCTACCATCCATCATCGCAGAGATAATGCATTGCGTTTGCCCATCAGACATTTTCAGGCAATATGTACTAATGGTCATCCTGGGGGAGAATGTACATATTCGGTCTGGCTATAAATCTGCTTCACAGATTTGCAAAAACAATAACTGTCAGTAAAGGTAAGGTGATGACAGCAGGATAGCAACATTGGACAATGTGATCAAGCACCCATTTTGTGCCATCGCATTTAATATTGTCCAGCAATGCTGTCTTTAGTTGGATGCACAGTGATTGCCCATGCTGTGCCACAGGTTGGTTGGGTTGGTTCGTCCGGGTGGCCCAGAGGTGCTCTCTGAGTCGCTCCGCGAGTAGGCGGCCTGTCTCCCCAATATAGAGGAGGCCACACCGGCTGCAGCGGATGCAGTAGATGATGTGGGTGGAGGTGCAGGTGAATCTGTGGCGGATATGGGAGTTTCCTTTTGGGCCTTGGAGAGGAGTGAGGGGGGAGGTGTGGGCGCAAGTGTTGCACCTCCTGCGTTTGCAAGGGAAGGTGCCGGGAGTGGTGGTTGGGTCGGTGGGGGGTGTGGATCTGACGAGGGAGTCGCGGAGGGAGTGGTCTCTACGGACAGCTGATAGGGGAGGGGAGGGAAATATATCCTTGGTGCTGGGGTCTGTTTGGGGGTGGCGGAAGTGACGGCGGATGATGCGCTGTACATGGAGATTGGTGGGGTGGTAGGTGAGGACCAGTGGGGTTCTGTCCTGGTGGCGGTTGGAGGAGCGGGGCTCAAGGGCGGAGGAGCGGGAAGTGGAGGAGATGCGGTGGAGGGCACCATCAACCACGTCGGGGGGGAAATTGCGGTCCTTTCAGTCCATTGCCAACTCCTTCAAATAACAAATATTACTAAGCTGATATCTCTGCAGGTATACATGTTTGAACAAATCTGATCTTACAGATACAAGGTTGGCAGGGAACCAAGACCATTATTGTTAAGATCTGGAAATCACTATTTGGAAATGTAGTGGAGGCAGGTTCAATTGAGGCATTGAAGAGGGCATTAGATGATTATTTGCATGGGAATGGTGTACAAGGATATGGGGGAAAGGCCGGAGATTAGTCCTGTTCCCTAATGCCAAATGGCAGCCTCCTGCTTCGTAAAAATTCTGAAATTCTAGTCTCTCTACTCAGAGAGTGTAGGAGAGGCATGAAACATTCCTGAAGAAGGGCTAATGCCCGAAACGTCGATTCTCCTGTTCCCTAGATGCTGCCTGACCTGCTGCGCTTTACCAGCAACACATTTCCATCTCATGGAACAGTCTGCCTGAATAGTAGTAGACATTTAAATGGGCATTGGCCATACAAATGGATAGTGTAGGTTAGGTGGGCATCAGCTTAATTTCACAGGTCAGCGCAACATTGAGGGCTGTAACATTCTAAGTTCCCACACAGGTCCGCAGTGAGATCCTTGAAGGGACCTGAAATCATGAATCAATTCTCCTCACAAGGGTCTGCATCAGTAGTTAATGTGTCCTGCTTCAACAATGCCATTTAAAGCTTATTTTCATGTTCTCTCTCATCTTCCTTCTCTTTCCCTTTGCCATGCTAATTCTAAGTTCCTGATTACCCTTTCCTGACCTTTCTCTTTCTTTCGGAAACCCAACTCCAGTTTGGTCATTTTCTCTTTACGCTCCAACAGCTTCAATTACAACTGAACATTACCTGATTCCAATGTTTTACAACTCAAAATACCTTCTATGTTTGATCCCAAACCAAGTGCTGTGTCAGTACCTTGATTATTTCTGCCTTTGTAATTCTGTCAGGCAACACAACCATCAGTTTACCCACCAAGTTCAATCAACGTGGATTTTGATAGCTTCAAGTCTACTGGGGACAGGAAATACCTGCCATAAATCCTTTGTCATTTCCTTTGTTATGTTTTGTATGTTGGACAGAACCTAATGTCCTCCTTCACCTATGTTATTTATTCACATGACAGCCAAATCATTGTTGCCTCTGTTTATAATCGAATCCATTCCCAAACATTACCATGGAGATAGTGTGCTGGAAATCTAGCCCTGCTACTCCAGGAGTCATCACAAAAGGCAAGGTTTCTAAAAAGAAATATACAAAATGGCCAAGCTACCTGATCTTCAGACCCCGATTGATTGACTTTCGGTCAATCTTTATTAAGCAAATTGTACAAAGGCAGACACACATACACACACACACACTCCCCTTTTTCCCTAATGCTTCCACTAGTTTGCAAGAGGTACAGGGTGGGCTGCTCCTCAATTGAAATGTCTCTGACTTCTCTTTGTCTTGCTCACAGCCCAAGGTTGTTGTTGGCAGGCAGAGGGCTTCTGTTATTGTTTTGTGGACTAAGGACCAATGATCAATCAGCTTCACTGATAATCAACACCTTGGCTCCAGTTCATCTGCAAATCCCTGGAACCCACGCCTACACAAGTAGAACTCACAATAACTATTCAGTTTGTTCTTTCACAACGTGCTGCCATCCCTGTAGATCTCTGGTTTAAAGCAGTTCTTTCTCTTTTCAGTCCACATTTTTTTTTCAAAGCACAAAGTTAAAAAGAACAGTCTTTACAGATTTTTTTTTTTTACTCTCAACATGGAGAAACTCCCTGCTAAGCATTTGACATGATTTCTCACTTTCTCATCAAGTTGCTCAGAGGCTGCAAGAATTCCACCCATGGTGAACTCAAGTGAGACCAAGACCACAAATACTAGAGACCTGGCAGCAACAAATCAGCGTGGGACGATTGCTAAACCGCCTTGAATTATTTTGTTCTTTATTCGCTTCTGTTGTTTGCAAGTCCAATATTTGTTGCCCATCCCTAACTGCCCTTGAATGGAAGAGGTGGATGGTCCTTTTCAGCTGGTAGGTAAGGGCCAACCACGTTGCTGTGGGTCTGGAGTCACATGTAGGTCCAGACCAGGTAAGGATGGCAGACCTCCATCCCTAAAAGAACACCAGATGAGTTTTTACAACAATTATCATCATGATCCCCATTCCGAACAAAAGCTTTTGATTCTATATTTAACATTTGAAATCAAACTCCACAAATTGCCATAGCGGGATTTGAACCCATTTCATTGATAACACGAGCTTGAGCCTCCAGATTACTAGCCGGGTGACATTACCACTATGCCACCATCACTCTCCACAGCAACTTACCACAGCACCCCACTCTTCCTGCTCACATTTGGATTGCTAACATTAATAGGATTAAATCTCTTTCAAAATGCTGCTGACTAAAACCACAGAAAACACAGATGAATTGAGATTCTAGATTTCATTGTACAGGGCACACAGAAGAGCAATATGTTCAATCGAAGTATAAAACGAAGGATTATAAGGAAAGACTTGAGAAGTATACGTTACAAAGTCTTGAAATGAGGTGCTTATTGAAAAGTCTAACTGCAGTATTTGAGATGTTAAATAATCGAGATGGTTAATTACTTCAAAGTATGTGACGATAATGTGGAACAGAGAACGAAAATAAAGAATAGTGAAAGATAAATTTGAAGCAGATCTGTTGGAATGAATGTGTGAAATATTTGGAATAATTTGACAGGAACATAAATCACTGGGTTGTTTCAAAATGTTGCGGAATACTCTGCTGGGAGCCACAGAGTAGCAGAGTAATGGAGTTCAATGAAGTGAACTTGCCTCGGAGTATTTTCATGCATGGCTAATTTGACATATTTATTTGTTATTGTGTTATTATTATCAAGGCCACTAAAGGTGGTCAGAGCAAATGTGGCATCCCTTGACTGTATACAATATATCTCAAAAACTAATGAACTGGTCTCAACAAAACTCAGCAGAGTACAGCAAAAGGAAGAAATAATTAGATTTTGGAAAAGATACAGATCTGGATTGAAATGGACTGCTTTTGTTTTAATGTTGTGAATTGTGCCATTTAAAATATTGTGTTTTATCTCAGCTGCTGTGGTGCAATTTGTCACAGTAGTCAAAATGGGATCAGTGTTTTCAAAGCAGATTGTTGGAAGTGGATTGTCTTGAAGGCTTCTCAGTGAGATAAAAGTTCTTTACGAAAATGATTTTTTTTCAAGCTTTGCAGTTACAGAGCCATAAATAGAAAGGGAAACTCATCTCAGGGGAAAAAAACCTGCAAAACATCTTGGTAATGTTGAGTTAGCACAGTACGGCCAAACAACCCTCATCCTATTTTGAGGAAAATCAATTTATGTCACACTTCATCACAGCTGTCATCTTAAATTCCCTCAAATTCAATGAACTCATTTGAAGAAAGCATCTGGCCATATATGTAAGATGGACTGCTACTTTGCCCATAGCAAGATCCCAGGAACAAAAAGATGGATGAACAAGTGATGCAGTTGGTTTGATTGAAAGGGGAAGTGTCAGCGCAGCAGGATCTTTTCACATCTACTGGAACAGACAAATCCTTGAGCTAATAGCTCATCTGAAAGGCAGCACCTTCAAAACACCAGCCGAGCCTCAGTATGACACTAATCTGGATGGTGTGCTCAGCACCAAGAATGGAACTTGAACTAACCACAGCCTTCTGACCTCGGGATTGTAGCCAAGTTAGCTCTGGCTAACTTGGACCTGTCAATAACTGTGCTTCCAAAAGCCAATGCATCACTTATGAGGCAAAGCATACAATTGCATAGAGATGTACAGCATGGAAACAGACCCTTCAATCCAACCCGTCCATGCCGACCAGATATCCCAACCCAAAATAGTCCCACTTGCCAGCAGCCGGCCCATATCCCTCCAAACCTTTGTTCACATACCCATCCAAATGCCTCTTAAATGTTGCAATTGTATCAGCCTCCACCACTTCCTCTGGCAGCTCATTCCATACACGTACCACCCTCTGTGAAAAAATTGCTCCTTAGGTCTCTTTCATATCTTTCCCATCTCACACTAAACCTATGCTGACTAGTTCTGGACTCCCCAACCCAGGGAAAGGACTTTGCCTATTTATCCTATCCATGCCCCTCATAATTTTGTAAACCTCTATAAGGTCATCCCTCAGCCTTGGAAGCTCCAGGGAAAACAGCCCCAGCCTGTTCAGCCTTTCCCTACAGATTAAATCCTCCAACCCTGGCAACATCCTTGGATGCTGCCTGACCTGCTGCGCTTTACAAGGAACAGGAGAATCGACATTTTGGGCATAAGCCCTTCTTCAGGAATGAGGAGGGTGTGCCAAGCAGGCTAAGATAAAAGGTAGGGAGGAGGGACTTGGGGGAGGGGCATTGGGAATGCAATAGGTGGAAGGAGGTTAAGGT
>NW_025205914.1:0-1675 GCF_004010195.1 Chiloscyllium plagiosum | reverse complement strand
CCAACCCTGGCAACATCCTTGTAAATCTTTTCTGAACCCTTTCAAGTTTCACAACATCTTTCCGATAGGAAGGAGACCAGAATTGCACGCAATATTCCAACAGTGGCCTAACCAATGTCCTGTACAGCCGCAAAATGATCTCCCAACTCCTGTACTCAATACTCTGACCAATAAAGGGAAGCAGACCAAATGCCTTCTTCACTATCTTATCTACCTGAGACTCTACTTTCAAGGAGTTTTGTTTAGCAACACTCCCTAGGACCTGACCATTAAGTGTCTAGGTGCTGCTAAGATTTGCTTTCCCAAAATGCAGCACCTCGCATTTATTTGAATTAAACTTGATCGGCTACTTCTCAGCCCATTGGCCCATCTGGTCAAGATCCTGTTGTAATCGGAGGTAACCCTCTTCGCTGTCCAACACCTCCAATTTTGGTGTCATCTGCAAACTTACTAACTGTACCTCTTTTGCTCGCATCCAAATCATTTATGTAAATGACAAAAAGTACAGGACCAAGCACCGATCCTTGTGGCACTCCACTGGTCACAGGCCTCCAGTCTGAAAAACAACCCTCCACTACCACCTTTATCTTCTACCTTTGAGCCAGTTCTGCATCCAAATGGCTAGTTCTCCCTGTATTCCAGGAGATCTAACCTTGCTAATCAGTCTCCCACGGGAAACCTTGTTGAACGCCTTACTGAAGTCCATATAGATCACATTTACTGCTCTGCCCTCATCAACCCTCTTTACTTCTTCAAAAAACTCAATCAAGTTTGTGAGATATGATTTCCCATGCACAAAGCCATGTTGACTATCCCAAATCAGTCCTTGCCTTTCCAAATACATGTACATCCTGTCCCTGAGGATGCCCTCCAACAACTTGCCCACTACTGACGTCAGGCTCACTGGTCTATAGTTCCCTGGCTTGTCCTTACCACCTTTCTTAAACAATGGCACCACATTTGCCAACCTCCAGTCTTCCAGTACCTCACCTGTGACTATCAATGATACAAATATCTCAGTAAGAGGCCCAGCAATCACTTCTCTCGCTTCCCACAGAGTTCTTGGGTACTTCTGATCAGGTCCTGGGAATTTATCCACCTTTACCCGTTTCAAGACATCCAGCACTTCCTCCTCTGTAAGATGGACCATCTATTTCCCTACAGTCTATAATCTTCAATATCCTTTTCCACAGTAAAGACGGAGGCAAAATACTCATTTAGCATCTCCCCCATTTTCTGTGGCTCCACACAAACGCCGCCTTATTGATCTTTGGGGGGCCCTATTCGCTCCCTAGTTACCCTTTTGTCCTTAATGTATTTGTAAAAACCCTTTGAATTCTCCTTAATTCTATTTGCCAACGCTATCTCATGTCCCCGTTTTGCCCTCTTGATTTCTCTCTTAAGTATACTCCTACTGCCTTTATACTCTAAGGATTCACTCGATCTATTCTGTCTATACCTGACATATATTTACTTCTTTTTCTTAAACAAGCCCTCAATTTCTTTAGTCATCCAGCATTCCCTATACCTACCAGCTTTTCCTTTCACCCTAACAGGAATATTTTTCTCTGGATTCTTGTTATCTCATTTCTGAAGGCTTCCCATTTTCCAGTTGTCCCTTTACCTGCGAACATGTGCCCCCAATCAGCTTTCGAAAGTTCTTGCCTAATACAGT
>NW_025205913.1:9921-11000 GCF_004010195.1 Chiloscyllium plagiosum | reverse complement strand
GAATGAGTGGGACAGTGACAGTAAGGGTGACAGGGTGAGTGTGAATGTATCAGGGTGACAGTAATGGAGTGAGTGTGAGGGCGTGAGGATAATGGAGTTAGTGTGTGTGTTTCATGGTGACAATGATGGAATGGGTGTTAGGCGGCCAGGATGACGATGGCGGAGTGAGTGCAAGGGGATCAGTGTGACAGTTAGCGAGTGATTTTGAGGGGTGACAGTGACAGAGTAAGTGAGAATAAATGGGAGACGATGATGCTGATGAAGGGAATGTCAGTGCGTAACGGTAATGGTGACACAGTGAGTGTAGGGTAACGGTGTAGGAATGAGTGTGAGTGTGTCAGTGTGGTGGTCGTGGAATGAATGTGAGGGGGTCAGGGTCACAGCGAATGAGGGAGTGTGAGGGGATGAGTATGAAGACGTCAGGGAGAGTGATGGAGTGAGTGTGAGGCTGTCAAGGTCACAGTGATGGAGTCAGTGTGAGGGGGTCAGGGTCACGATGACAGAGTGAGTCTGAGCGGTCAGGGTGACGGTGATGGAGGGAGTGCTAGGGAATCAGGCAGACGGTAATTGGGTGAGTGTGAAGAGGTAAGGGTAACTGTGACAGAGTGAGTGTAAGAGTGTCAAGGTGATGGTGATGGAGTGAGTGTGAGGGGGTCAGTGTCGTCGGGACAGAGTGACTGTGAAGGTGTCAGGGTAATGGAGTGAGTGCATAAGTTTCATGGTGACAGTGATGGAGGGCAAAGTGGTTAAGGTTACAGTGAGGGGTCAGGGTGACAATGACTTGGTGAGTGCGAGGGTGTCAAAGTGACAGTGGTGGAGCGAGTGTGAGGGTGTCAGCTTTATGAAGACAAAGTGAGTGTGAGGGGGTCAGGATGACGGTGTCACAGTGAGTGTGAGGAGGTCAGAATGATGGTGACAGAGTGAGTGTGACGCGGTCAGGTTGAAGGCGATGGAGTGAGTGTGAAAGGGTCAGGGTCACAGTGACAGAGTGACGTGAAAGGGTCAGGGTGACAGTGACGCGGTGAGCGTGAGGAAGTCAGGGTGGAAGTGACAGAGTGAGTGTGAGGGTGTCAAGATGA
>NW_025205913.1:0-5522 GCF_004010195.1 Chiloscyllium plagiosum | reverse complement strand
GTATGTGTTATTGAGCAAATAAATCACTCCGAACACTTTGATCAGATTCTAGTCGGTAACTCACTGCTGAGTATCCTAAGCATACATACCCCAAGCCTCTGCATTAGATTCCTGTCTGTAACTCACTCCCCAGTATCTGTTATTCTATACACAAACTATCCCAAACACCTCAATTAATTTCTAGTCTGTAACTCACTTCCCAGCACCTGTTTTCCTATATATAAACCTCCCCAAAACCCTCGATTAGATTCCAATCTGTAATTCATGTAACCCATGTAATGTGTTGTTCTGTATATTAACCAGCCCGAATCCCTTCATTAGATTCCTGTCTGTAACTGACTCCTGTGTATCTGTTATTCTGTATAAAAACCACGTGAAGCCCTTCGTTTAGATCCCATTCTGTAATTCACTTACTGATACCTGTTACTTCGTATATAAACTTCTCAAACCCCTCAATTAGATTTCAGATTGAAACTCACTACTCGTTGCATATTATGCAATACATAAACTCGTCTAGACCATGGATGAAATTTCAGTTTCTAAATCAGTAAAAGTACACTGCTTGAATATTAAATTTGGGAGCTGCAGTTCAATTTGTGCTATATTCTGTTTCTCCAAAATAATTAGTTTTATGGAGTGCAGCGGTTCAATAAAGCAGCTCAAAGCCTGATAGGAATGGGGAATACATACCATCCCATGAATGAATGAAAAATGAAATCAAAGTCTGAATTGAACTGATGTCTGTTGGGAATCCAAATATGATTTTGTCGCCCTCTGTCCCTTGGTCAGTGTGTATCTGCCTGTCTCTCTCTCCTCCATTAACACAGTCATCCATTAAACATTTTGAGTTGGTTCATGGTGTCCATATCCCTGTACAATCATGGCAAAATTCCTTACTTCCCTTGTCGCATCCCCTGGAATAATTGGCAGTCCATCAGCTGTCCTCCTAATATTTGGTGATGCTGTCACGAGCTTTCCCAGAGCTTTACTCTGCATCTAGGACCTTTCTCTACATGTCATATAACCATAGAACATGGAAAGTAACTTTTGGGTCCAACTAGTCTACACCGACCATATTCCCAAACGAAACTACTCCCACCTGCCAGTACTTGGCCTATATCCTTCGAACCCCTTCCCATTCAAGTACTTATCTCAAATATCTTTTAAATGTTGGAACTGCACCTGCATCCATCACTTCCTCTGGAAGTGCACTCCATATGCTAATTACTCTGGGTGGCACAGTGGTTAGCATTGCTGCCTTACAGTGCCAGAGATCCAGGTTCAATTCCCACCTCAAGCAACTCTTTGTGTGGAGTTTGGCCATTTGCCCAGTGTCTGCGTGAGTTTCCTCCCGCAATCCAATAATGTGCTAGTTCAGTGAACTGGCCATGCTGAATTACCACTGGTGTAGGGAAATGGGTCTGGGTGGGTTGCACTTTGGATGGGTTGGTGTGGACTTGTTGTGTAAAAGAAGTTGCCCCTCGTGTCCTGTTTAAATCTTTTCCCTCTCACCCTACAAATATGTCCCTTTTTAACTACCCCGACTCAGGGGGAAGACCTTGGTTATTCACATTATCCATGTCCCTCATGATTTTATAAATCTCCATAAAGTTATCCTACAACCTCCTACAGTCCAGAGAAAGACTTCCCAGCCTATTCAGCCTATCTTTATAACTCAAATCCTCCCGTTCCGCAAACATCCTAGTCAATCTTTTCTGATCCCTCTCCAGTTTAATAATATCATTCTTACAGGAGGGCGACCAGAACTACACACAATACTCCAGACGGGGCCTCACCAACATCCTGTACAGTCTCAACGTGACGCCCCAGCTCATATAATCAATGGGGATACAGTAAAGCGGGCTTCACTCTGTGCCTAATCCCATGCTGTTACAATCCTGGAAGCGTTTGATAGGGGACCGTGTATCTATTCTTCTTGCGAATGTGAATCCCATTTCACCACATTGTATTCTATCTGTCAACGTTTTAAATATAATCCACACAATAGAGAGAGCAAAGTGGAAGATATAATGGGATGTAGCAAACTCTGCCACGTGAAGGTACTGAGTGTAACAAAATGCTACAATATCCAGTCAGAAAACTGCCCTCTCTCAGGGACAAAACCTAACTGGATCTGGCAGTATGGACTGGATAGAAATTTCAATATGTCACGGAGTCAGTTTGGAAATCTCTGCTGCAAACAGCCATTGCTTCACATTCTATTCCATGTGCCAGTTACATAGCCACTCAGTGAAGGTGTTCAAATTAGTTTACAGTCTCTTTGGTCGTCCCCACAACTTTCTCTCCCACCAACATGGGTCTTGTCAGTGAAACTGGAGGTTTTACATAAAAACATAGAAATTTGGAGCCAGAGTAAACTAATTCATCCTACTCACCTGCCCACCCACTCAGTGTGAGCAAGGTTGAACATTGAGCTCAAATCCCTAGTCCCACCATCCCCGTCCTGTCTCTAGTTCCTGAAAGACACCGTTACAAAATCAGATGATGTGTGGGTGCGATAGAGAGAGAGAGATGGTGAGATTGTGCATGAGACAGAGAGAGGGAGAGATTGTAGAGAGAGAGAGGGAGATGCTGATGTTTTATGAGAGAGGGAGAGAGATTGTATGTGAGGAAGTTTCACCTCCCCCCGACACTGAGAGGCTCCTGTATCAGACACCTTATTGAAATCAGTTGTTGTGTTTGGGAGCAGGACATGGCACCATGGGATTAGGGTGACTGTTACTGTCAATGCACAGAACCAAGGATCTAGCAGAGAATCAACAGAGAGAATCAAAGAACTTGGTGTGAAATTTGTAAAGGAGTTCAGTTTCTGTTGAGAATGTTGAGCCAGTGATCCAGTGACTGTTATACCACAGTCGAGAGTTCAGGACTGTGTCTTTGTTTGTGTACGTATGTATCTGTGTTTGAGGTGTGTGTGAGATGGAGACAGTAAGGCTGAATGTAACTCTGCATCTCTGCTTGAATGATGCCTGATCTTTACATATTTGATTTTGACATCATCTAGAGAGCTCCCTGTGCTGTAGCTGTCCCACGAGGCATTAATGCGAACACTGTAGTGAGAACTATACTCTGTGTCTCACTCCATTATGCAAGACACATCACCTGATTTTGCAGATGATGCAAAGATTGGCAATGGAGTAAATGGGGAAGAGTAATAGATGTTGAGAGATACAAGCAGGCGTCGTTTACTTTCAGTCTAAGGATGGAAGTTTTCCACAGGATTCCAGATATTTCAGCGTATCTTAAACTGGTTTACGGGGAATGGAGCTCTGGTGTAATATCCTCAGGTGATTGATGGAAGGGGAAGTTCATTTCAGAGATAGAGCTTGCGCCTCTCCCCTTCGCCCAAGTGAGACATCTTGCCAGTAAGGGGGGGCTGAGTGACCGTTACCGATTTTATTTTATACACCCTCCCCCCAACCCCCACTTAGCTCCAAAGGTTTTTATTTACACTGGAGGATATTGTGTGATGGCGGGGAGCTGCTGCTGGCGAAGGAAGAGGGATGGCTGACCACCGCGACAGCGAGGACCACACCGTTTTATTTTGCCACCGGGACATGCTCCAAATGCTCGAGGATGCCCGGGGACTGAGGAAAGAAAGAGAAAGAAAGAAAGAGAAGAGTTGGTAGGGTTTGGGATTCTGTTCCTCAAATGGCGGCCCGTACCAATTGAATTGTTAACTTTGTATCTAGCATAGGCTTTTTTTTATTAATCAAGGGGTTTCGGAGTAATGGGGTCAAGTCGGACAAATGGAGTGAGGCCACAGATCAGCCATGATCTCATTAAGGGGGTGGAACAGGCTGAAGGAGCTGAATGGCCTCCTGCTGTTCCTGTGAAACGTGTTACAAATTTACCAGATCTCTTCAGTAAAAACTGTCGGTGATGAGTTAATAAGGATGGATAATGTGTACCAAGGCAGGGTTCACTCTGTTGGAACCACTGGGATGGGGCTGTGTATTTCTCAGTTTGCAATTACTGCTGATTGAGTCTGGTATATGGCACTGTATTCATATGTTGAGAAGCTCATGGTAGCAGCTCCCTGCCTGACGCCATCCACATGACTTCTTTAAAAATTTAGCCAGAGAATTGGAGACCGATTACAGCAGAAAAAGAAGCTCTATTCTGTTTGCTATTTGTGTCAGTAAAGCTCAATGAACACTTTGCCAAAATGATCTCCCAACTGAATATTTCTCCAGACAAGCATATGCAGCACTATTCCTATCATCTATTTGATCTACATCCCATATTCTCCCTCTGTCGATCAATATTGTACCTTCTAAGAAAATCTGTCAAGTTGATCAGACACAACCTTCACTTAGAAATCCGGGTTGACTCTCCTGGATTAATCAGTCACCCTCGAAATGATCATTTAAAATGACCCGTGGAAATGTAATAGCAGTCGGTCCTCACCCGTATTATTTCTCCATCACACCATCCAACACGAGGGGTACAATTATCGTCTACTGTCACTGAATCCCTGATCCAGGGCCAACATTAAAAATCGCACAACACCAGAGCATTTGTGTCACCAAATACCAGAATAAAGCCATTTACAATTTCACTAATGACACCACTATAGTCAGTTGAATCGCAGATGGCAATGAACCAGACTACAGACGGGAAGTAGAAGACCTGGAAAAATGGTGCACTGAGAACAACCCAGCTCTCAATGCCAGCAAAACCAAGGAACTCATTATTGGTTTTCTGTGAGATGTTGCTCATGCTTCCCTACACATTAACAGCACAGAGGTGGAACGTGTGGAGAGTGTCAAGTTCCTGGGAGTGGTCATCAACACAAAGCTTTCTTGCAGTGTTCATGTGGAGGCACCGGTTACAAAGGACCAACAACGTCTCTCCTTCCTCAGGCAGCTGAGAAAGTTTGGCATAATGGTGAATATCCTTGCTAACTTTTATAGGTGTGCCATCAAGAGCATTCTGTCTGGATGTATCACTACCTAGTATGACAACTGCACCACTGAAGATCGGAGACGGTTACAGAGAGTGGTGAACTCAGCCTGGGCAATCGCAAAAGCTTGCTTCCCATCTGTAGAATCCATCTACCAGGCCTGCTGTCAAGGATAGGCCGCCAGCATTCTCAATGATTCATCCTACCCTGGCAATGTTTTTTTACAGCCTCTACCATCAGGGAGAAGGTACAGAAGCCTGAATACATGCATCAGCCGGTTTCAAAACAGTTTTTACTCTACTGTTGTTAGAATACTGAATGGACTCTTAGCATTCACCTGTACCTGTGCTTTGGTTTTTTATCACTGTTTACCTATTATTTACTTATCTATCCTATTTACCTATGTAATCTGACTGTATTGCTCGCAAGACAGAGCCTCGGTACACGTGACAACACATTCAATTCAAATTCAATTCAATAGTCCAACAGATTTATTTGGAGGTATAAGCTTTCAGAGAACTGATCCTTCCTCAGGTAGCAGTAGCAGCGCTCCAAAAGCTTGTACCTCCAAATACACCTGTTGGTCTATATCCTG
>NW_025205912.1:0-11000 GCF_004010195.1 Chiloscyllium plagiosum | reverse complement strand
TGCCTGGCAGTTATGTCGCATAAAAGTCACCTGTCACTCATCGGTCAATTCCAATTCCCGCCATATTTGGACATGGACAACTTCAACACCAGAGGAACCATGAAAAGTGCCAAACATTGTATAGTCATCAGTGAACTTCTCAAGTTCTGACCTCATGATGGTGGGAAAATTATTGATAAAACAGCTGGAAATTGTTGGACCTGGGAATCTACTACATAGAACTTCTGCAGTAAAATCCAGTGGCCAAGATGTTTGACCTCCAACAACTACAGCCAATGATCGTTTGTTTGGCCAGTCAGGCACTTAAAGTCTTAAGAATTACCCCCATGGGTGTTTCTTATTTAACCCGTGAAATGTAGCAAAACAGGTTCAGGTCCATGAGCCATTCTTCAACAGGCAAGATGGAAGGTGCGGAAGTTATGAATAATTCTTATACCGTTGTGCTAATGAAATTCTCAAAAAAAAGATGATGCGTTAACAATGACCAATTCTTCACAAAACTATTCTGTCTTGAATCAGCTTATATACTTCCAAGTCAGTCTGTCTTTGGTGATCAATTTAGCAATTACCCAAGAACTGACACTAAAACTAAATTTTTTCTCAGTATTTTATCTATTTATATAATGCATATATCTTATGCAGTTCAGTCCAATTAAATTTCTCTTTACTCTTTCATGGGATGTGGGCATCACTGGCATGTGTTATCCATCCATAATTGCCCTTTAACTGAATGGCTTGCTAAAATATTGACTTATCAATCACATTGCGGTGGGGGTGGAGTTACATGGAGGTCAGACCAGGTAAGAATGGCAGATTTGCTTTCCAAAAGAACATTAGCGAATCAATTTTTTTTACAATTAACGGTAGCTACATGGTCACCATTACTGATGCTCGCATTCAATTCTAGATTTTTAAAAAAATAATTGAATTTAAATCATATGAGCCTTGGTGGTGGGATTTGAATCCATGTCTTGACAGCATTAGCTTAGGCCTCTGGACTACTAGCCCAGTGATCTTATCACAACATCACTGTTTCCCTTCTGAAAGGAGTAAATTGTAAAGTATCTATTGAAGAAATAAATTCAGTAAGCAAAGTAGTTTCTTTTTCTCATGACATTAGCAAAATGTTTTTTTAACCATAGTCACAAAGGGAAACTCTTCTATTTCATCTTTCTCAGCTTCTCTGTATCTTTTGATACTGCTGACTGAACCAGCCTTCTCCAACACATCTCCACTTTAGTTCTGCATGTCCTTGGCGGAGTTGAGGGGGGGGGGTGTTAGGTTGAAGTGTTCAACCACAGGGTGGTGAGGTTGGTTGGTGCAGGTATCCTGGAGATGCTCTCTGAAGTGCTCTGTGAGTAGGCAGCCTTTCTCCCCAATGTAGAGGAGACCACATCAGGAGTAACAGATACTGTAAACGGAGGTGGAGGTAAAACTTTGATAGATGTGGAAGGCTCCTTTGGGGCCTTGGACAGAATTGAGAGGGGAGGTATGGGATTAGGTTTTGCATTCCTGTGGTGGCAGAGGACAGTGCCGGGAGGGGAGGGGGAGTTTGTGGGCATGGGCATGAAGAGGGAGTCGTGGAGGAAATAGTTTCATGGAAAGCGAATAGGGTGGGATGGGAAATATATCTCTGGTATATTTGTAGGCAGCAGAAATGAAGATGATGCGATGTATACGGAGATTGGTGGGGTGGAAGCTGAGGACCAAGAGGGCTCTGTCCTTGTTGAGGTTGGAGGGGAGGGTTCAAGGGAGGAGGTGCAGGTGCAGAAACCACAACATGGGATGGGAAACTGCAGTCTTTAAAGGAGGAAGCCATCTGGTGCATTCTGTGGTGGAACTGGTCCTCCTGGGAGCAGATGCAGTGGAGGTGGAGGAATTGGGAATAAGGGATAGCATTTTTGCAGGAGGCAGAGTGGGAGGAGTTGTAATCCAGGTAGCTGTGGGAATCAGTGGTCTTGTAGAAGATGTCGGTGTTGAGTCGGTCATTGTTGATGGAGATGGAGAGGTCCAGGAAGGGGAGAGAGATGTCAGAGATGGTCCAAGTGAATATAAGGTCGGGGTGGAATGTGTTGTTGAAGTCGATGAAATGTTCAACCTCCTCGTGGAAGCACGAGGTGGCGCCAACGTAGTCATCAATGTAACGGAGGAAAAGGTGGGGAGTGGTGCCGGTGTAACTCCAGAAGATAGACTGTTCCATGTAGCAGACTAAGAGTCAGGTGTAGCTGGGGCCCAGGCGGGTGCTCAAGGCTACCCCTTTTGTCTGGAGGAAGTGGGAGGATTCAAAGGAGAAATTGTTGAGGGTGAGGATCAATTCAGCCAAATGAATAACAGTATCAGTGAAAGGGTACTGGTGGGGACGTTGGGAGAGGAAGAAATGGAAGGCTTGGAAGACTTCCGTTTCCCTGGCCCCCAAAGCCTCATCTTCACCATGGACATCCAGTCTCTATCCACTTTCATCCACCATGACCAGAGCCTCCAAGTTAAGGCTTTCCTGATTAGGGTTGTTAACCTGAGCCAATCAAGAACCTCTGTTAACAAGGTCCACCTGTTTCCAATCAATACAGACAACTTCCTGTAAATTCAACTACATGAAACCCCACAGGTTACTGAGAAAGTTTTGCATACAATAAGTTTCTACTCCAATTAAAGCATCAATTCAGCTGAGAAACTAATGTTCCACTCAAATAAGGACAAATCCTTCAAACTTGGTTCTTTTTCAATTGTGTTTCAAGATGATGTGTTTAATGGCTGCAATAACTTGACACAAAAATTACTTTCTTCAAAAGTGATGGCAACAACAAGCCAACCAGTATGCAAAGTACAAATACATTTCTCCAAATACCTCCCTTTATATTCAAAATTAAAATGCAAAATGTCATGCACTAATCATTTACAATTACAAATTACTGATGTGATAAAATACACAGTCACAGAGAAAAATGATTTAATAACATTCCTATAATATCTTTAGTCAGTTCCACTCCAACCAGTCTCAGCATATGCATTGCACACAATCTCTAAATTGAACAGGTCGTTTAATTTACATGTGTGCACACTTGTGTTTTTATTGTCCATTCATCTGTTGTCTGCTCATTGAGGGTGGAGGTGGGGAAGGATGGTCCTTCTCCACGGAGTATTGTACCTATGGTAAGTGCCATTGGTGTCGTAACTACTTTTGCTGATCAGTTTCTGTTGCTAGGGAAATGGTAGACCCCTACAGCCTTAAGACCATTCTGTAGTTTCTGCTGCTAGTGAGATTACATCTTCCTGTTCAGCTACTGGAGGTGAAATAACATCTTCTCTAGTTGTACATAGTGGTCTGTGGTTGTGACTATATTTCTGGTCATTCAAGTTCACAGCACAAATCCTATGCTGTCACATGGATTGACTCTTGTTGAGAGTGGCGAATGTTTGCACTTTGACTGCTGCTTCAATGCTTAGCTTTAATAATGACATGGCCATCAAAGCGAAATTTGATTTTCTGTTATTTCACATTTAAATTTTGTTACTCACACCTCCGTTAGTGCTTTTATCTTTAGTGCTTCTTCATTATTGGAAGAGTAGTTTGGCTGCTCATTAGTCTTTGGACGAAGCATTCAGGTGGTGTACATTTCCACTCAAGTATTACCTTATAGTAGTTGAGCTTGGTTTGTTGTATTACTTTATTGATCCATTTCACCGTCAACTCTGTCTTTCCATTTGATTGGGGGCTATGTGAAGATGATGGTTGGCGTTGAAATCCCCAATCCTTTATGAAGTGCCTGAGTTCTTCACTTATTGAGGGCCATTATCATTCAACGCAATATCTGTAATGACTGAAGTGTACCTCAGGAATTTGATGTCAGTTGATCTAACTTCAAAAGTAGTCAATGGCTACAAGACAAGACAAATTAGTTCCTGTGAGAGCGAAGAGGTCTACTCCAAACTTCATTCATGCTCTATCTTGAATGTCATCTGTCATACATAGCTCTTTAGTTTAGTATTTATTACAAGCACTGGACTGGTTGATGTGCTTCTTAATCTCATGGCTCACGTTTGACCAACAGAGCACTTCTCTTTCCCAGATGGCTTTCATGGATATGCTCCAGTTTTTCTTTCTCACCTTCTTGGGGATAATTACACTATTTCCTTTGTACAAGACACCTTCTTTGGCTATCACCTCATCGGCCTATGCCCAATTGTCTCCTATAGCAAAGAAGTGTGTCTTTTCTCATGGCTTCCTGCACCATTTGGACAGTTGCATTTGTTGCATAGTTAATTTGATTTGAGCAAGATACTTACATTTCAGGTTTCATGTCTCTGCTAGGTTGATGCCATTTACAAGTTGGAGCTGTTGCCTCTCAAAATTGGGAATATTTCTCACTTTCTCTTAGCATCCTCAACTTTCTTCAAAGGGGGTGTTTTTCTCAACAACGTTTGGCAATGTACATCTGTTTTTATTGCTTGTATATCATACCCAGATAATACATCTACAAATGAAGCAACCATTTTTGAAGATGCACTGGAGCATACAGAATTTGATTTGAGAAACATGCTTTCAAGTGGTCTGTCTTCAGAGTCCATGATCATGCGGTCTCAGTCAAGCAGGTACTGATGAAAATACTTACAGGCAAAGACAATAACTAAGCACCCTTTCTGTGCATACTGTCATTCAGTTTGTACGAATGCCTTAGAAGTAAATTCAACCGGTTGTCATTTTTGGATTAGCATCACTGGATTCATCTTGTAGCACCCTGCAGTAGTTTCATCATTGATGGTATGGGACCTCAGGACTGTTGTTGTCATTAAACAGTTGCTTTAATTTGACCTCACTTATCAGTAATGATCCTTTGCATGGACAGTAGTGGCATGTTGTGGGAACATATTTTTATCCCATAACCAGCAATGGGATAGTGAGATATTTTCAATGAAATCATTAGGATCTATTCATGTTCTCAGTTCTCCAGCTTTATCATTGCTAGCAAGACAATAATCCAGCTGGAGATGTTGTGACTTTCTTCATGACTCCCTTTTCTCCCCAGCTCTAACTTATCTCTCAAGCTGTATCTGAGAGCATCTGGAACTCCCCTCAGGAAATGCTTGATTGATCTCATACTTGAAAATAATTTTCACTAAAATTACACCCATGACATGTAAAAATGGCTTTGTAATCTTCTAGGATCTATGTAGCGGTCAATGTGGTTTGTGAAATACTGGAAATCTCTTCTGGCATGTTTGTGGTTATTAATCCAACCCTTATACTCGCTTCAGCTGGGATGAGTGGATTTTGCATAACATTAGTGTATGAAATTCTCAGTATGGCTAGCACTGCTAGGCAAAAGTGAGGACTGCAGATGCTGGAAATCAGAGTCTAGATTAGAGTGGCACTGGAAAAGCACAGCAGATCAGGCAGCATCCAAAGAGCAGGAAAATAGACATTTCAGGCAAAAGCCCTTCATCAGGAATGAAGGCAGGGAGCCACAAGGGGTGGAGAGATAAATGGGTGGGGGGTGATAGATCAGAGAGGAGCAGATATGTGGGAAGAAAGTTTGGCAGGTCAGACAGGTCATGAGGATGGTGCTGAGCTGGAAGGCTGAAACTAGGGTAATGTTGAGGGGGGGCGCGGTGGAGATGAAGAAACTGTTGAAGTCCACATTGATGCCCTGGGGTTGAAGTGTTCCAAGACAGAAGATGAGGCATTCTTCCTCCAGGCGTTGGGTGGTGAGGGAGTGGCGGTGGAGGAGGCCCAAGACCTGCACGGCCTCAGCAGAGTGGGAGGAGGAGTTGAAATGTTGAGCCACAGGGTGGTGGGGTTGATTGGTGCGGGTGTCCCAGAGATGTTCCCTAAAGCATTCTGCGAGAAGGCGTCCAGTCTCCCCAATGCAGAGGAGACCGCATTGGGAGCAACAGATACAATAAATGCAAATGAAATTTTGATGGATGTGGATGGCTAGCACTGCTGCCTCACAGCACCAGGGACCTGTGTTCGATTCAAGCCTTGAGCGACAGTCTGAATGGAGTTTACACATTCTCCCAGTGTCTGTGTGGGTTTCCTCCAGGTGCTCCGGTATCCCTGCCACCCCCCACCCTCCTCCACAGACCAAAGATGTACAGTTAGGTAGACTAGCAATGCTAAATTGCCCATAGTATCTACGGATGTGAAGGCTAGGTGGTTTAGACATGGGAATTGCAGTGTTGAAAGGATAAGGCAAGGTAGTGTGTCTGGGTAGGATGGATGCTTAGAGTCTCAGTGTGGATCCAATGGGCTGAATGGCCTGCTTCCGTACTGTTGTGATTCTATGATTCCACGCCTTCATTTTTCTCATTATATTATGCTCTCTGCTTCATTTCTCCTCTTGACACGAGGATAATTCCATAATTTTGTCTTAACTTTACTGTCAATGGTTTCTTTTTCTTGAATCAGCATATTGAACCACTTTGCATAGATTTGCAAACCTCATGATGTTATACAAAGCAGTGTCTATCTGACATGCCATAATCACTTGATATGAATCTTTTGCAGTCATTCTAATGGTCACAAACCATTTATCATCTTTAGATCCAATATTGCTAACTTGTTGCATGGTGTAGACTGGTTTGTCAGAATCATTGATTGATACTTCCCAATAACCATCTCCAAAAGCTTATTATCCAAGACTTGTGTCACACCAAGATTTGTTGTTCTTTTATCACCCTGTGCTGACTTACCTAATAGTTAAGGAATGCCTCACTTTAGAAACTCTCATTCCTGTTTCAAATTCTTCCATGGCCTTGCTTCTCTGCTCCACAACTCCAAGATGTCTCATCTAGTTCTTGCCTCTTGAACCTTTTACTAACTCCATGTGGCAGCTGTACCTTTAATCTAGGCCTGAAGCTCTGGAAGTCCCTCCCTAAGCTATTGTTTGCTCTCTACCTCTCTTTCCTTAAGGTGCTTCTTCAACCCAAATGCTGTTTTTATTGCTCAGTGCCAAATGATTACCTTGACACTTGTAGTGTCATTTTATTCGATAAAAATTCTATTAAAACTGCCCATTTGTTCTATTAAAAAGATAATTTATAAACCTGTTTATATTTTCAGTGTAACTTCAGTAGTTTGGAACCAGACAATAATTTGTGCCTGGTGCTGCTCTTCTACACTGCTCACTAAACCAGAGTTGGACTCTTGGCTCAATGATAGGTTAAAGGATTGCTGTTGAATATAATCCTGATGTCTCATAGATGCCTGTATCCAAACTGCAGATCACAGAACACACTTTAATCATATACTCCTTCAGTGAAGATTCATAATACAAAGATAACATCCTGTGACAACATAATAACTTATAGAAGTGAATGTGTTTGTGCAAGTATTGTGTTAGTTTGAAGGACACATGAAGGCACTATGGGCTGAATGGCCTCCTTCTGCTGTGCAACAATTGTGTAATTCTAGATAAGCTTTTTCTCAAATAACTTGCAAGCAGATTCTTCACATTATTGACAACATGGCCTGATATTTAAAACTATGTCCATGAATGAATGCTTTCCAAGTATCGTGATATTATTAAGGTAACATCCTGACTGATTATGGTACTTTTATTTGTGGTCAGATAGAGGAAAACCATGCACTTTCGGATCCTAGAAACAGTCTGTAACAGGCAACCAATCAAATTTGCATTTGCAAATAAACAGTTTAAACGTACATTTTATTTTCAATGGAACCTATAGAACTATACTGTGCATTTTTTGTTTTTTCGTGAGACCATCACACACCTGGTGTGTATTTACACTGTGTCCCCGGAACTGGTGGAATCATGATGAAAACTCAACTCACAAACTGCCCCTAAGCAGAAAAAGACCCTGTCAGAACTTAGCCTGTTCTGAGCCATCTGTAATTCTCGATATTTTTAACAGCAACCTGTTCAGATATGTTATTCCAAACCTCTGGAACAGGTGGGACTTGAACACAGGCCGACTGGCTCAGAGGTAGGGATGCTACAACTAGGTGGTGGAGCAGTTGAAAACAGCACACATTTTTGGATTCAGGACTTGCTACTTCCAGGTAGGTAGCATGAACTTTCTGTTGGTTCACATCACCCTTCTTACAGATGAAATTCAAAACCTGCCCTCCCTAGAAAATACCAAAACATGAAATAAAGCCTTCAAACCTCTTGAACTATACAGGAGACCCTAAACATGCTCCTTTGATGTATTTCACTGAAAAATTCTCCAACAACATTTCTAAATAAGAAGAAATGGGATGACGTTTGGTCTTGTGCATTTATATATAGAAGATCCATTGTTGAAAATCCATGCTGTGCATCATTTTAACACAATTGCATCATTTCACATCTTTAATCTTGTCACCAAATAAGACTACATGCAAATATGGTGGCAGAAAACCTCTAGTTGTCTGACAAATCCTCCTGGCACCCCAGAATTAAGCTGCAAAAAAAAACATATTGGAAATATCCTATCTTCTAAAATTGATGTGTTTAGTTTACATTGTTAATGGTTTACAGGGTAAGTGGTATCTTCCCAAATTAAAGTAGAAATAGTTTCCCTGGAAATTGCTAGAGCACTGCAACCACAAGGAAGATGTAATAAGAAAGGAAGATTTACATAATCTTTTTACATCCTAAAGCATTTTGCAGCCAATGAAATAAATTTCAATTGTCATCTCTTGTTGCTTTGTAGGCAAACCTAATCTGTAAAGCAATTAGTGATGAACAACAAATGCTGGCCTTCTCACCAACACCCACCCCTTGAAAGTATTTGAAACAGTTAATTTACATACAGAACAGTCCAAAATGGATGATCAACCTATCTTTGTTTTTAAATAATATTTACTTAGGAATATTTTATTTATCCCTTTCTTCTTATTTATCCGACTGATGTTTCCAGCACATTGGAGAATCTGGGCAATCTCCTAATAGACATTTAATCTTCTAATACACAGAAACCAGTTCCAGCTGAACTCCACAATGAATACTAAGTACCAGAGATACCAATGGGAATTGACATCAGGTCCACCAGGAATTCTGGGAAATGCCCCTATTCTTCACCAAGCAAATAGGATCCCAGTTTAAGATCTTGTCTGTAAAATGCCATTTCAGGACTGAACTGATGCTTGAGCCAAGATTGTGTGTTTAATTCCAGATTGGGATTTATAATCACAACAATTTGATTTGGAGGTGAGTATATTACCAACCAACGTTCAAGAAAATTTCGAGCGGGAATGTCACACCATTAGTTTTTGTATAAAGTGATTCACATTGGCCAGTTCCATGTCTGTTCGAACAGCATTCAATCCAATATGTATTAGTGCTGAGGACCTAACAGTTGCATGTAGGAACCATTATTGCCTGTCAATCATCCAAATTAAATAAGAATAGTTCTTATAGCTGCCTTATTATAAAAAGCAATCTCCAGGTAAATAAATGTTACTTTACATAATTTAGATGGAATGATAGTACTGTTGTAATGTAATGATCTTTTGGATACTACAATAGATTCAAACACAAGTGAAGTTCCACAGAATAACAAGAAAAACTAATTCAAGACTTTGAAATATTTTTAAAATGATATTGGAAGCAATGTTCAATTGATTTTATTCTTGTCTTACAATGTCATCATCAAGTCTATCTTTTATAAATTTGATGGGCAAGCTGCCAGCACAAATTGTACTGGTTATTAGATATTATGCCCATTGAGCTGAAAATGTGTTGCTGGAAAAGCGCAGCAGGTCAGGCAGCATCCAAAGAGCAGGAGAATCGACGTTTCGGGCAAGAGCCCTTCTTCATGCCCGAAACGTCGATTGTCCTGCTCTTTGGATGCTGCCTGACCTGCTGCGCTTTTCCAGCAACACATTTTCAGCTCTGGTCTCCAGTATCTGCAGTCCTCACTTTCTCCATTATGCCCATTGAGAAGAGTCTTGGATGTCCTGACATATATCCCTGCTGCTTTCTCTTAAAAAAGGGAAAAAGAAATATTCCTAGCGGAGCTCAATTGAGACTGGTTTCTGTGTAGGAGAAGATAGAAACTCTCTATTGGGAGGCTGGATTTTCCATCAATGCCCTGGAGACTTCAGGAGATAAAAGAAAAGAGGACTAGTTTATTTCCAGAATATAGGAGGAGTGTGTGCTGCTACTTCTTCATTGCCTGTATTTTAAAACTTTGGAACTGAATGCCTTGCAAAAATATTTCAAGTATGTTTAAGAATCTGAAGAAAGGTGCTAAATAGAAATATTCATACAGTTTTTACATCTCTAATGCTGTAACACTGAAAATCTGTTCCCTTTCATATTCTCCTCATCCAATCAATGCAGGACCCTTCAGCAGTGCCTGGAGCTGCTGCCTCTTCTTCTGTCCCTCTCACATTTTTTATTATTAATGACCTCCCTTACACATGCCTTATGTTTCTTTGAACTATACAGCCCTTCTACCCTCACACACAGAAGTTCAGGCCTCTGCAGTATGCCGCTCACTAAACAGAAATTGGTTTAGAAAAATACCGTGGCAACAAGAGGCCAGAGACTGCAGCATACAACTCACTCCTGATTCCCCAAGGCACTTTACCACCGAGAAGGACAAGAGCAGCACATTCATGAGAACACCACCAACTGCAAATTGCTCCAAAACTATCCACTTTCCTCACTCGGATCTCTCTCGCTCCATTCCTTCACTGTGGCTTGATCAAGATCCTGGAACGTCCTTCTTAAAAGCACTCTGGGTGGCCCTGCAACACATGGACTGTAGCTCACCATTACCTTCTCAAGGAAATTAGGTAAAGATGATAAATACTAGCCAAGCCACTGATAACCACATTTCATAAAGTAAGCAAGGACTTCCTTTTCCAGGACAAACCAGTACACTATTGCAGGAGAAGGCCCATATATGGAAGAAGGGACTTCATGGGCTTTTCACCTTTGGAACAGCAGTGCGCCAAAGGGTTAGTCTGATGGAGAGTAAACATTTTAATCTAACCCACCCACCAAGAGGCTGACCCAGTCTGGCTACCTGCTTTACAGTCTTGAATATAC
>NW_025205911.1:8589-11000 GCF_004010195.1 Chiloscyllium plagiosum | reverse complement strand
GTACCAGTATATGAGATTACTATTTGGAGTATTATCAGCGTGTGCCATTTTTCAATAGATGATATAAAGTCTACCCCAGGTCACCATCTGTCTAGATGACCTGTTAACAACATGGAAGACCAATAAGGAGCACTTAGAGAACTTGGACATGGTCCTTAGACATTTCTACCAGGTCAGTGCACACCTTAAAAAGGAAAAATTGTGTATTCCAAGAACCCCAAGTGACTGACTTAGGCTATCTACTCAATGAGACTGGGTTACACCCATGGAAGACAAAGTGAGAGTAACCAAACGTGCATCAGCTTCTATGTCTGTACCAGAGCTTAGATTATTCCTTGGGCTGGTGAATTATTATGGAAAGTTCATACATAACCTGGCATTCATCCTAGCATATTTGGATCAGCTCTTAGTAAAGGATCACAATATGGTCACATTTCCCTTTCAGGGAAGTGAAGAAACAGCTGTCATCCTCTAAGATGTTGGCACACTATGATCCCAAGTGAGATCTGGTATTGACATGTGATGCCACCCCCATACATCATCGGGATAGTATTAACTCATAGATGGCACAATGGATAGGAATGCCCAATAGCAAATGGATTCAGGATTCAGGCAAATACAGGGTATAAGTGCCATCCAGATAGAGAAGCAAGGTTTTGCAGTCATTTTTGGAGTCAGAAAGTTCTACCAGTACCTTATTTTGACACATAAAGAGTACAAGGTAGATCCATCCACTGCTTCAGGTTGAGTTCAGCGGTGGGCTCTAAGAATAAATGCGTATAATTATAAGTTGGAACGCCATCCAGCAGGCCCAGTAGAAAATGTGGATGGATTGAGCCATTTCCCACTGATAGATACATAATCAGCCATTCCACCACTGGAAGAGTCCCTAATGGCTTTAAATTTCTAGCCAAATTTACAATCATAGCTGACAACATTAGACTTTGAACTCAGAAAGGTCTAGTACTGGCAAAACTGAAATAGCTGGTGGTAATGGGATTAAGCCAAATGGCCATCACAACCAGAACTGAAACCTTGTTGCATCCAGAGAGACCAAATCGCAGTAGAGGATGGCATATTCTTATGGGTAGTAAAAGTGATTGTCCTCAACAAAGATAACTGCGAGATAGGAGCTGAACTTCAGCGGGGTTATTCAGGGATTTCCAAAATGAAGATGGTGGTGAGAAGTTATGTGTGGTGGCCAGGATTGAATGCAGATATAGCTGCATTGGTGGGGCATTTCCCAGAATGCCAGTAAGGAAAAAATTACCACCAACAGCTCCACCACATTCGTGGGAATGGCCGGGTGAACCAGGGCTCAGTTACATGTTTACTATGTAGGTTCTTTCATGGCTTCAATGTCCTTTGTTATTGTGAATGCCCACTCAAAGCAGCTGGATGCATATAGAGCTTATTCATCAAACATGGGAATGAGAATAGAAAAAACTGTGAGCATATTTTAGAACATATGGACTCTGGGAAATGTTGGTCACAGATAATTAGCCATCATTTACTAGCAGGGGCTTTAAGTATTTCCTAACCTCAAACAGCATTCAACATATAAGGGTTGCTCCATATCACATATTATAGATTTATATAGTCATAGAGATCTATAGCGCAGAAACAGACCGTGGGTGGCACGGTGGCACAGTGGTTAGCACTGCTGCCTCACAGCGCCTGAGACCCGGGTTCAATTCCCGCGACTAACTGTGTGGAGTCTGCACGTCCTCCCCGTGTCCAAAGATGTGCAGGTCAGGTGAATTGGCCATGCTAAATTGCCCATAGTGTTAGGTAAGGGGTAAATGTAAGGGTATGGGTGGGTTGCACTTCGGTGGGTTAGTGTGGACTTGTTGGGCTGAAGGGCCTGTTTCCACACTGTAATGTAATGTAATCTAATCTAACCCTTTAGTTGTCCATGGCGACCAGATATCCCAACTAATCTAGCCCCACCTGCCAGTACCCAGCCCATATCCCTCCATACCATTCCTGTTCCAGGTTCCTTTTAAATGTTGCAATTTTATGAGCCTCCACCACATCCACTGACGGCCCATTCCATACATGAACCACACTTTGTGTAAAAAAGTTGCCTGGATTAGTGGTGCTGGAAAAACACAGCAGTTCAGGCAGAATCCAAGGAGCAGCGAAATCGACGTTTCGGGCAAAAGCCCTTAATCAGGAATAAAGGCAGAGAGCCTGAAGCATGGAGAGATAAGCTAGAGGGGGGTGGGGGTGGGGAGAAAGCACAGAGTACAATAGGTGAGTGGAGGAGGGGATGAAGGTGATAGGTCAGGGAGGAGAGGGTGGAGTAGAGAGGTGGAAAAGGAGATAGGCAGGTAGGACAAGTCCGGAAAAGTCATGGGGACAGTGCTGAGCTGGAAGTTTGGAACTAGGGTGAGGTGGGGGAAGGGGAA
>NW_025205911.1:0-1162 GCF_004010195.1 Chiloscyllium plagiosum | reverse complement strand
TCGCCTCATCTTCCACCTTGGGACCCTCCAACCACACAGGATGAATGTGGATTTCACCAGTTTCCTCATTTCCCCTCCCCGCACCTTATCCCAGATCCAACCTTCTAACTTGGCACTGCCCTCATGACCTGTCCCACCTGTCCATCTCCCTTCCCACCTATCCACTCCACCCTCCTGTCCAACCTATCACCATTACCCCAACCTTCATCTATTTATTGCACTCTCAGCTACTTTACCCCCAGCCCCATCCCCCTCCTATTTATCTCCCGATTTACTTGGCTCACAAACCTCATTCCTGATGAAGGGCATATGCCCGAAAGGTTGATTCTCCCGCTCCTTGGATGCTGCTTGACCTGCTGTGCTTTTCCAGCACCACACTCTTGACCAATGGTCTGATGTTAGTGGCAATATGACAATAATATCAGAAAAGCAAATTACTGCGGATGCTGGAATCTGAAACCGAAAGAGAAAATGCTGGAAAATCTTAGCAGGTCTGGCAGCATCTGTAAGGAGAGAAAAGAGCTGACGTTTCGAGTCTAACTGACCCTTTGTCAAAGCTTTGATAAAGGGTCAGTTAGACTCAAAACGGGAGCTCTTTTCTCTCCTTACAGATGCTGCCAGACCTGCTGAGAATATCAAAAACAGTTCAGGCACTGGAAGTCAGAATATCCTTTTCTTGAACATGGCTTACAAAATCTGAAAGTCTATAGACCAAAAATATTTTGCAGGCGTAAATGACAAAAACAATTCAAAATCCTGCAATACATTTTCAGTTGATGCTCAGATTTCAGTATGCCTGTAATAAAATACTTTGCAGGTGTTTCCAATACCTTAAAGGAAAATTCCAGAAATCAGAATAAATATGCAGTTTAGAATTTTGTTTGTTTCTCCTTTGTAGAATTATTACTTTTTAACTGTACTTTTTTCAGCCAGGGAAGTGGAGTTACAGAAAAAGCAAATTTTGTATGATCTGATTGGTCATTTTCTGCACTTTGCTGATGAGGATTTATGAACTTAAAAAAAATATTGTTTGTTTACCTGTCAACTAGTCATTTTTTTCTCTGAATTGGAACTGGTATGAAAGGAAAATTTGTATTTCCTATGGAAGCAAATTGTTTTTTGCCATGTTTGAAAGGACATTTTAAGAATTGACACCAATTGT
>NW_025205910.1:10460-11000 GCF_004010195.1 Chiloscyllium plagiosum | reverse complement strand
AGGCCAAGTCATTGAGTGTATTTAAGACATAGATGGCTAGGTTCTTGCTTGGTAAGGGGATCAAGGGTTACGGGAGAAGGCAGGAGAATGGGTTTGAGAAACATACCAGCCATGATTGAATGGTGAAGTAGACTTGATGGGTCAAATGCTCAATTTCAGGTCCATTCTCTTATGATCTTATGAGGTGGGATTAGGGGTTGAAATGGAGCTGAGGATGAAGGTGGAAATGGGGAGTGAAGCTAGAGTTGAGGAAGGTAATGGGGTGCAGCTGGTGTTGGGGATGGAGCTGGGGAAGGGGTTGAGAATGGGTGCTGCCATGGAGTTGGGGTGAGGTTTAGGGTGGAGGTGGAATGGCAATGGGAGTTGGTATCCGAATTGGGAATGAAGCAGGGAATGGGAGTGGAGCTGCGGTAGTGGTGGACTTGGATAGGGGTAGAGCTGGTAATGGTGGTTAAGATGAGAGTAGAGCTGGGGGTGGAGATGGAACTATGGATAGGGGTAGGGATGGAAATGAGATTAGAGTTGAAATGGAGCTGGGGA
>NW_025205910.1:0-982 GCF_004010195.1 Chiloscyllium plagiosum | reverse complement strand
GGTTAGCACTGCTGCCTCACAGCGCCAGAGACCCGGGTTCAACTCCCGCCTCAGGCAACTGTGTGGAGTTTGCACATTCTCCCAGTGTCTGCGTAGGTTTCCTCCGGGTGCTCCGGTTTCCTCCCACAATCCAAAAATGTGCAGGTTAGGTGAATTGGCCATGCTAAATTGCCCGTAGTGTTAGGTGAAGGGGTAAATGTAGGAGTATGGGTCTGGGTGGTATACGCTTCGGCGGGTCGGTGTGGACTTGTTGGGCCGAAGGGCCTGTTTCCAAACTGTAAGTAATCTAATCTAAAAAAAGATTGAATTCTGATTAATACTTAAATTAGTTACATCAAAATTTAAAAACAATTTAAACAAATTTTTGAACTTCAAATACACATTCTTTACAGAATACTACTCACCTTGCACTTGATTTTTTAATACAAGTCCTTTCTTGCTGCCTATTAATACATTACTTTTTGCCATTTTGGGAGAGAAAAAGACTCAAAGTATCATAACAGTTTCAGGACAGAATTACTTTCTTCCTCATTACCATCACAAAAGCAGCAGCTTCAACTTTTACATACCTGAATCCTCCTCTCATCCAAAGTCTCCAGAATGCAAAGCCTTCCAGGACTGATAGAAGCACTGCGTTCACAATGATAAAACGTGACGTCCAGTAGTGCATATCCAACCAATCCCAAGCAAATTCAGCAACTAACTGATATGGCATCAGGGAGTATTTTACAAGGAACTCAGCCCATTGCTTCAAGCTGATATCATCAGACTTTTTAGAAAAGAAAAATGGTTAAATAACTGTACAAATTGATCAAAATCCATAAATAGAGCTTTCATAAGTGATATATATATATACACACAGTGCAATTCAGTAAACAAATACAATGCCAAACTACTTAGATTTGTTAATAAAAAGACAACTATACCTGGTTACTTGCCCCAGTATCTTAAGTCACAATGTCAAAAAGCAGCACCTTTGGAT
>NW_025205909.1:3870-11000 GCF_004010195.1 Chiloscyllium plagiosum | reverse complement strand
CTTTTGTTATAAATTCTGTGTCTGACAATCTTATTCTCCACAATCACCTGATGAAGGAGCAGCACTCTGAAAGCTTGTGCTTTCAAGTAAACCTATTGGACTATAACCTGGTCTTGTGTGATTTTTAACTATGTGCTCCATATCAGCAATTCTTTGCATTTCTCTGTGGATGTGACTGAACTCTTTTGGTGATGTTTGTTCAAAACAGAAAAATAATCAAAGGCACATGAAGGGCTATCAGTGTTAGCCTTTTGGAAACATGAGCAATAAGCACACTGTAGGTATGTCAGTTGAAATTATTTCCCAATAATTGTTATTCTTGTTTAATTAATTAAGTAGAAGGCGGCACATCTGTAAAAAAGTGATGGGAGGTCAGTCTTTGTCACTTTCATTCCAATGTTTGCAGCTTTATGTTATCATAATGTAAGATCTAGGTAAAAACAATGACTGCAGATGCTGGAAATCAGATTCTGGATTAGTGGTGCTAGAAGAGCATAGCAGTTCAGGCAGCATCCGAGGAGCAGTAAAATCGACGTTTCGGGCAAAAGCCCTTCATCAGGAATACAGGCAGAGAGCCTGAAGCGTGGAGTGATAAGTGAGAGGAGGGTGGGAGTGGGGAGAAACTCAAGTGCCTAGTTTGGAACAAGTCAGATTGTAGATATATACAAACTGGAAATTAAGTTCAGATTGCAAGGGCTTTTCTCTTTTTGTGACCTTCAACAAACATTGGGCATGGATCTCCAGAGTATTTGTTAAAGTAAAGCAGATTATTTTTATGATTTATTGTTCAGGTTACATTTGGAATATCATCTGAGTCTTAACTGCCAAAGAAGGATGGGTTAGAGAGGAGTCAGAGGTTAAAATACAAAGAATCTGTAAGAGCACCTGAACCTGTCTTAAACATATGCATTTCCAGTTTTATCAGAGGTGGGGTGATGGTTAGGTGACCACTTGAGAGAAGCATGTTGCTCTGTTGAATATTATAGTAAGGCTGTCAGACTTCACTTAACAGTTACATTTAAGTCGAGATTGTGGTGTTGGAAAAGCACACCAGGTCACACAGCAACCGAGGGGCAGGAGAATCGACATTTTGGGCTAAAGCCCTTCATCAAAAAGGAAGGGTTTTTGCCCAAAACGTTGATTCTCCTGCTCCTCAAATGCTGCTGACCTGCTGTGCTTTTCCAACACCGCAATCTCGACTCTGAACTTCAGCATTTTCAGTGCTCACTTTCCCCCAGTTATTTTAAGCACAGCAACCAGGTTAATGAAGATACTTAGCAGCTGAAGGAAGATGAGCAGGGCTGAAACCATCAGGTGATGTTCAAGTGAGTATTGGGGGCCTGGAGAAGCAGGAGTGTTTCTTCCAGGTCCATGAGCTGCACCCCAGTAAAGTGCTCCATCTGCAACTCTGGCACCCTGCGCACCCACCAGACTCCGTAATCCATTGTTAGACCCACAAGTTCCATGACAAACCCCTCCCCAAACCAACATTAGACCACGGACCCCCAACAACATGTGGATCCTCTTTCACCCAATTCCCTCGCTTTCCCAGTGGAACGATTCACTCCAGTAGGCTTCTTCTGAAATGTTTCCTGCTTTGAAGCCAGCTGCCCTGTAGGCAACAACCTTATGGAAAAATATTTAAAGTAGCTGTGCGGGTAACGTCTGCAGCACTTTTAGGGAACCTATTTTTCCAGGTTTCATAATGTTACAATCAGTGGACCCCAACAACCGTACTCCTCACATTCCATCCCAAGACCTCAGCACTGGCTGAAATCCTGTCTGTTAGAACACCCACTCAAAGAAGCTGGTCAGATTGGATATTTTACAGGAAGGAATGATGTGGTAAGTTTCAGAACAGGCTGCAGAGATGTTATCTGGGGATTGAGTGTGTCAATGCAGAATGGACGGGATTTACATCTGTATCCTTGAATGCTGAAAATATTTGTTGTCCAATCAACATAAGTTTCACAGCATAATCTCCTGAGATTTTTTTTTCTGGTTTATCTACTTTTGGAGATTAATTAGGTTACATAAGGTCCATGATTGAGCAAACCTGTAAATACTCCTTTGATCATCAGAATGATCTTTCTTTCTTTCATACTGTTATGATGCTCTCAGTGAGAATACATGCAAACTTTCTGAGCTCAAATCAAGCTAGATCTCCAATTGTGATGAAAGGTTTGTGAAAAAAAAATCCACTGGATGTTGTTCAACTTTCTGGCAAATTATTTTTAGAATATGATTGGAACTCTGATACGCAGTTGACTATCCTCCAAGAAAATTACATAATTGTGAAATGTTATGAGGATAAAATCAAATCCACAGTAACCTTTAGTAAAACTTGACAAATGACAGGAATGTTGGCCTAAACCTTCAGTAAAAACAACTTTCCAAATGTGTGGACTGCAGTACTGCAAGTGTTGATAGGAGTAAGCATTTAACTTAGTGGTAGCATCCCCATCTTTGTGTCAGCAGCTAAGTGTTCAAGTTCCACTCCAGACCGTCATGGCAAACAGACTCTAGGATGCACTGCTGAGTTGATATCTGGGAGGATACTTATGTCCAGATGCAGTGGCGACATGTCTACCAGTATCATTCCATCTGCAATTCAGCAAGGATTGGTACAGAACCCAGACAGTCCCACTGAATAGAAAACAGAATGCTGGCTCTGAGTACTGATTGACATCCATTGGGAACCTTTGTGTCTGATGAATGTAAGTGGCCTCTTCCACATCTTCTCTCATCAAAGATGGGTGGGGTTCTTTAGCCTTGGTTGCAGTCCAGCTAAGTAAAGGAATGCTGAAGTTCAAATCATGTGGAAAGAGAAAGAAAAGAACCTTGGCTGTTTTTCTCGAGCAGGTGATTCAAGAAACTCACGAGCACAAGAAAAGTTCCAGTACATGATTCTCGGGCTGAACAACTGTTATAACAAACAGCTTTGTTTCTGACCTTTTTTTTCAGAAGTTCAGGAATAAATGTGGGTACGCAATTCTTTATGTTGTTTCTGAATCAATTCAAAAGAAAGAATTTGGATTAAAGCCTGGCAATAAATTATTTTTGAAGTATTGTTATTGTTGTTATACAGACCTAGGTTATGAAGGCCGAACTGTGCACAAGCGGCCCACAACAGCAAATTAAATAAATTTTGTTGATGTTCTTAAGGGATAAGTGATGGTCAGGACATTCAGTGAAATCTCCTGATCCTTTTTCTGATTTTAACAGAACTTTTATGCCAGCCTGACAGGCTGACATATAGAACCTTGGTTTAATAATTAGAAAAGTACTATCTCTGAAATTGCAATGCTTCCTCAGTGTTACAGTATTGTGCTGGTCTGGGATAACCTGTTCAAGACTCAAACTAGATCCCACAAACTTCTAGCTCAGGGGGTAAGTCTTTCATTAACTGCAGTCTAATTCATTTCTTTTTGATGGTGTTCATTCAACCTTTAACTTTCAGAATACATTTACATAGAGCTAGTTAGAATTCAAAACATTAAAAAAATCTTGCTTTCAAGTTTCCTTTCTTCTATCAATACCTTGAAATCCATTTGCCCTGGAATAAAAGAGACAGTATGATAGGATGGATAGGAAGTTGGTTGAGTGACAAAAAACAGAGAGGAGTGGTGAACAGTTGTTTTTGGACTGGAGGAAGGATTACATTGATGTTCCCCAAGGGTTGATATTAAGCCCAATGTTTTTCTGTCTATTTATTGGTGACATTGACTTCAGTGCGCAGAGTGCACTTCCAAAATTTTCTGCTGACATTAAATTATTTTGTATTTATTCATTCATGGAAAGTTGATATTGCTATCTAGACCAGACCTTATTGCTCATCCACTATTATCCTTGAGAAAATGGTATTGAATGGTTGATTGAATCTCATTAAACCAGTCAGTCCATTTGGTGCACGTAGGTACACCGATAGTGCTATTATGGATGGAGGTCCAGACTTTTGACCCAGTGACAGTGGAGGAATATTGATATGGTTCCAGGTCAGTGTGGCTTGGCGAGCAACTTGCAGGTGGTGATATTTCTCTATGCATCTGCTACCCTTGAACTTCTAAGTGGTAGAGGTTACAGGAATAGAAGGTGAAGACAAAAAAGGTCATAGTGAATTTCTTTATTTTATCAGGTAAATGACACACACTACAGGTGTTTTGCCTTAAAGTAGAGGGAATGGATGTGTAAGGCATTTAATGGTGTGCCAAGTAAGTGGGTTGCTTTGCAGGGGCCAATCTTCTTGTGTGAAGTTGCATGACACTCTTCCATGAAAGAGGAGAATAATGCATCTCATTCCTGACTTGTGCTTTCTAAATGGTGAACAAATACTGCATAGATAGGAAGTCAGTTACCATAGGATTCTGAGCCTTGAACCAGTCCTTGTAGCCACAGTATTTATATGATTGATCCAGTCCACTTCCTGGTCAATAGTTATTCCCCACTCAACCTCAGGATGTTGAAAGTAAGGGATTGAACAATGACAATGCCTTTGAATATCAAGGGAAGATGGTTAGATTCTCTATTGTTAGAGATGGAGCTGATCATTGACATTTGTGAAGCAAGAATATTAATTGCCACCAATCAGAACAAGTCTGGTCTTGAATATTGGCACGGAATGCTACAATCATCAGCAAACATCCCAACTTCTAATCTTAGGATAGAGGGAAGATGGTTGATGAAGTAACTGGAGAACTTTAGGATATGTCCTGGAATTGAAATGACTGATCTCCAACACCACATCAACCTTCCTTTGCACCAGAAATGACTCCACCAGCAGAGAGCTTTCCTCCTGATTTCCACTGAAGTTTATTAGAGCTCCTTGATGCCACACTTAGCCAAATGAAGCCTTGATGTCAAGGGAGGTCGCACTCATCTCACATCTGGAAATTAGTTCTTCATCTTCATGTTTGAACAAAGGATGTAATGAGGTTAGGAGCTGAATGGACATGGCAGAAGACAAACTGGATACTAATGAGGGAAGGTTATTTCTAATCAAGAATTGTTTGATAGCAATGTCACTTTGTGGATGATCAAGAGTTCATAGGGGGAGCAGTAATTAATTTGCTCAGATTTTTGTGGATTGGTCTTAGCAATTTTCCGCAAAACTGTACAGATATGAATGTTTGAGCTGAACAAGAACAACTTGGCCTTGGCGTGGCAATTTCTCAAGCACAATTCTTCAATACAATGCCAAAATATTATCATGATCCATAGCCTTTGTAGTATCAAGTACCTTCAGTTATTATTTTATACGTAGTAAAGTGAATCGAATTGGCTGAAGACTAGCATTTATGACACTTGGGACCTCAGCAGGAAGCAAAGGTGAATCAATCACCTAGCACCCTGGCTAAATATTATTGCAATGATTGCAAAAGCATCAGCCTTGTCATTTGTTAATGTGCTGGGCATCCCATCACTGAGGAGGGGGATATTTGTGGAGCATCCTCTTCTAATAAGTTGTTACATTGTGTGGGATGGCTTAGCGCTGTTATCACTAACAGCTTATGCTGCTTAGCAGGACAGTAGTCCTTTGTTACAGCTTCACCATGAGACCACTTTAGGCATATCAGGTGTTGCTCCTGGGAGCTGAAAATGCACAGACCCTTGAACGTGGCAGGGAAAGTTGATTAAATGGTTAATAAAACATACAGGATCCTGGGCTTCATAAATAGAGGCAGAAAGCAAAAGCAAGGAGATAATAGTGGTGATTGAAAAAACAAAGTTTGTCCTCCATTGAAGTGTTATGTACAGTTCTAGGCACCACCTTTTACAAAGGAGGTGAAAACATTTGAAAGATTTCACAAAAATGGCTCCTAGCATTAAGGACTTCAGTTGTGTGAATAAACCAGAGAAACTGAGCCTGTTTGCCTGAGAGAAAGTTGAGGAGATTAAATAGATTTTGAGGGATCTCAATAGATACAGACAAACTGTTCCCATTGGCAGAAGAGTTGTAAACCACAAAATATTGATTCGATGGCAAAGGAAGGAAAGATGAGGAAACATATGTGTCATACAATGACAATAGAATTTTAGATACATTGCCTGAGAATGTGATCAAGGCAAATTCGGTCATTGACATTCAAAAGGAATTTGGATTTTTTAAAAAATTTCAAATCCACAATTAAAGGCAGAATAGGATTAGCTAAGTTGCTCTTACAAGCCAGCATGAAATCAAAGGGCAAATGGATTTATTCTGTACTGAAACCATCCTATAATTGTATTCCATGATATGATAAATATCAAATATTGATCCTTATTTTATAATTGTCAGTATTGACAGCTCAAGGTCAGGTGAAGACAGGATAAAACTCAGATCTGAGCACCCTCTTGTCCCTAAGCAGTTTCTGCTCTTAACTCAGCTTTCCAGCAATTTGCTTCTATTTTACATGTATATGTTTAGTTCAAAATAACATAGGAGTTTAGAGAGGTAAATATAGAATGAGGTGATCAAATATTCCCCAAAGTATGTTTGTGTCCATGTGAAGTGTTTGATTATCTCTGTTTATAATTACATCTGGGCTAGAGAGCTGGAGCTGTTAGCATTTAATGATGAGAAAATCAGAAAAAAATGGCTCTCTGACAGCATTCATTAGTTCTACTGCATTATTTTTGGAAACCATTTCAGCTAAATATCAAATTATCTACTGAGAGATCATGTAAAATCCTTTGAACAAAATGTTCTGTAATCTGACAAATCTAACTCTTAGTTCAAATGTTAATTTCAATATAGAACTCTAAGCTCAAATCTGGAAATAAGCTCCACAGACATGAAACCTACAACCAGCGGCTGGTATTTAAAAGAATAACACAATATAAAAGGAAGCCATTTAGTCCATCATGTCCATGTCAAAACTTTGAAAGAGCTGTCTAAGTAGTCCCTTTCCTCTACACTTTCCCCAGGTTCCTGAAATTTTGTTTCCTTTAACAAATGTATTTAAATATATGTTTTGATCTTTACTGTTGAAACTGCATCCACAACTCTTGCAAGGATACATTTCAGATTACAACTCATTGTGCAATTATTTTCCATCCTCTTGTGATTTTACATTAATTCAGATCTTAGAATATAAAACACAGGTAAAAATCATTTCAGTCCACATGCAAGTTTTGAGATTCAATAGAAATGA
>NW_025205909.1:0-874 GCF_004010195.1 Chiloscyllium plagiosum | reverse complement strand
TGTTCCTCCTGGAGCGTTGGAGGCTGAGGGGTGACCTTATCAAGGTTTATAAAATCATGAGGGGCATGGATAGGATAAATAGACAAAGTCTTTTCCCTGGGGTGGGGGAGTCCAGAACTAGAGGGCATAGGTTTAGGATGAGACGGGAAAAATATAAAAGAGACCTAAGGGGCAACATTTTCATGCAGAGGCTGATACGTGTATGGAATGAGCTGCCAGAGGAAGTGGTGGAGGCTGGTACAATTGCAACATTTAAGAGGCATTTGGATGGGTATATGAATAGGAAGGGTTTGGAGGGATATGGGCCGGGTGCTGGCAGGTGGGACTAGATTGGGTTGGGATATCTGGTCGGCATGGACAGGTTGGGCCGAGGGGTCTGTTTCCGTGCTGTACATCTCTATGACTCATGTGGCATTTGAACAGTTGTAATTCAAGAAGGTATCACTGAAAGGCTTGCACGTTTGCTTTCTTTTTCTCTTTGCACGTCCATTTTTTTCTTCAGAAATAAACTACAATATTTGTTTATTTCATTTTCTGGTTTTGCTTCTCTTTCCTTTTATTTCACTTTTGTGTTTCTATTTGCTTTGTTTTTCTTTGATGCTCAAACTATCATTGCTGCATAAATGTCACAGCAGGTTTCTGCCTGTACGTGGATTTCATAACTGGTGAGGAGTAATCATATCACATGTCACACAGACCTCTCTAAAACAAATCAGGCCAATGTGGAAAAAGAAACTGCTGGAACTGACCAAGATTCAGACACAGATAAGGCTTTTCAATGTAGAAAACCACATTTTCTTCACTTTTTTGCCATGTGCATATTGTCAGAATATGTTTTCTCATGTTTTTTGCTTTCAAACAGAGCTGTTCATTA
>NW_025205908.1:9203-11000 GCF_004010195.1 Chiloscyllium plagiosum | reverse complement strand
CTACCACTCTCAGCAATGTTCACCCAGCCTTCTGCTTCCAGCAATACTGATTGCCCACTTACCCCAGGCAATGTCCAAACCCCTGCACCTCCCATCCTGAATTGCCTTTTGAAACCCCTGGCTCAAGTCCTGTCATTGTAGGGAAATTGTCTGAGTGGATGGTTTTTTTAAATTCGCTCGTAGGATGTGGGAGTCGCTGGCTGGCCAGCATTTATTGCCTGACACGCACTGCCCTTGAGAAGGTGGTGGTGAGCTGACTTCTTGAACCACTGCAGTCCATCTGCTGTAGATATATACACACACACACAAAATGCCCTTAGGGAAGGAATTCCCAGTCTTTGACCCAGCAACAGTGAAGGAATAGCAATGTATTTCCAAGTCAGGATGGTGAGTGGCTGTCGGGATATTTGCATGTGGTGGTATCTGCTTCCCTTGTTGTTCTGGATGGAAATGGTTGTAGGTTTGGAACATGCTGTATAGGGAGCTTTAGTGAATTTATGCAGTCCGTCTTTTGGATATACACACTGCTGCTATTGAGCATCAATGGGGAAAAGAATGGATATGGTGCCAATCAAGCAAGCTGCTTTGTTCTAGATGGTGTCAAGCTTCTTGAGTATTGCTGGAGTTACACCAATCCAGACTGGTGCCGAGTATTCTATCACACTCCTTACTTGTGCCTTGTAAATGGTTGACAAGCTTTGGAGAGTCAGGAGTTGAGTTTCTCACCACAGTATTCCTAGCATCTGGCCCCTTTCTTGTAGCCACTGTGTTTGTGCTGTGAATCTAGTTGAGTTCTTTTCATTGGTAACCCCCAGAATGATGTTAGTGGGGGGGTCAGTTATGGTAACACTATCCAATGTCAGGGGGTATTTACTAGATAGTCATTGCCTGGCATTTGTGTCATGGGAATGTGACTTGCTAGTTGTCAGAGAGAAAGTGAGGATGCTGGAGAGTCCACCAAATACTGCCCCATCAGTCTATTCTTGATCATTAGTAAAGTGAGGGAAGGTGTCACCAACAGAGCTATCGAGCAGCACCTGCTCAGCAGTAACCTGTTCGCAGGATAAATAGACAAAGTCTTTTCCCTGGGGTGGGGGCAGTCCAGAACTAGAAGGCATAGGTTTAGGGTGAGAGGGGAAAGATTATAAAAGAGACCAAAGGGGCAACTTTTTCAGGCAGAGGGTACGTGTATGGAATGAGCTCCCGAAGGAAGTGGTGGAGGCTGGTACAATTGCAACATTTAAAAGGCAACTGGATAGGTATATGAATAGGAGGGGATTGGAGGGATATGGGCTGGGTGCTGGCAGGTGGGACTAGATTGGGTTGGGATATCTGGTCGACATGGACGAGTTGGACCAAAGGGTCCGTTTCCGTGCTGTACATCTCTATGACTCCATGATTTTATATTATACTGTATTTATATAGTGAATCCAGCTCCGTTTCTGGTTAATGATAACACTCAGGATTTTGATATTGGGATATTTAGTGATGGTAATGCCATTGAATGTCAAGAGGCAATGTGTTAGATTTTCACTTACTGATGATGCCTGGTATTTGTGTGGTGCGAATATTATTTGCTATTTTCTGTCCAAGTCTTGTTGTATTTGGACATGAATCTGCATACAATAATTCATGTTTGGTCAACATGTGGTCCTTACCAAGGTCCTGTAAAATTGCAGCAAGATATCCCTGCTCTTGAATTAGAATCCTTTCACTATGAAGGCTAATGAACCATTTGCCTTGTCCACTGCCTGCTGCTTCTGCATCTCTACTTTGTGACTGGTGTACAATGACACC
>NW_025205908.1:0-1438 GCF_004010195.1 Chiloscyllium plagiosum | reverse complement strand
AAGGGCTTTTGCCCGAAACGTTGATTTTACTGCTCCTCGGATGCTGCCTGAACTGCTGTGCTCTTCCAGCACCACTAATCCAGAATCTGGTTTCCAGCATCTGCAGTCATTGTTTTTACCTGATTAAAAAAAACATAATAGTGACAGCTGCTGACTGTGTGCAAATAGCAATTCAACTGGAGCCACTTAGCCACTTTTACCTCTCTTCATTAAGTTGAAGCCTTTCTGGGTACCAGTTTCTACTACATGACACTACTCCAAACCTGCTGGCCATAGCTTTTTTTTCATTCTCCTGTCCTATTCTCATAGAGTTTTTAATTCATGGAAAAAGGCCCCTTGGCCCTTTTTGACTGCAAACAGTCATAAAGCATCTGTCTCTCTGATCTAACCCCATTTTCCAGCACTTGGCCTGTAGCCTTGTATGCTCTGGTGTTTTAAGTGTTCATCTAAATAGTTTTGAAATGTTTTGATAATTCCTGCCTCAACCATCTTTTAGGCATGAGTTCCAGATACCCACCATCCTCTGAGTGAAAAATGTTTCTTCAAATCCATCTAAATCTGTTGCTTCTTACTTTAAACTCCTTACTGCATTCCAGGTTATTGACTCCTCTACTAAGGGGAAAAGGTAAAAGAGGTCAAGAGGAAAGGGCGCAAGGTCAGAGATGCCAAGCACAGTAATAGCGGGGAAGACCAGAGAAAAAAGGGGGACAAGAGGGAGGGAGGGAGGGCATAGGAGAGGGCAGGGAAGGGCACAAATGTGAGGACAAGGGTGAGGGTAGGGCAAGGCGGACATGGGGGATCACAAGAAAGACAAGGGAAGTGGTGAAGAGAAGATGGGTGGGGGAAGGTGGGTACAGAGGAAGACAGGCACAGGAGTAAGGGAAGGCTGGGCAAGGGGTAATGGAAGGCATGGGAAGGAAGTAAGGGATGGCAGGGGAAGGAGGTCATTGAGGCAGGGGTAGGGGATAAGGGAAGGCAGGAGAAGGGGATAAGAGGAAGGTTCCTTACTTTAAAGTTGTGCTGATTGACTTCTCTATTAAGGAGAAATGCTTCTCCCTGTCTACGCCCCTCAACTTTGTGTACCTCAATCAGGTTCTCCCTCACCTTTCTCTGCACTGAGGACAACAAACCCAGCCTATTTTTTCATTCTTTTAAATCATGGGTTTAAAAATAAGAATCACTGTAGTGCAGTGACAAATAGAATGGTGTTAAGAAGGGAATTCTAGGACCATGACCCAGTGACAATGAAGGAACAGTTTCAAGTCAGGGTAATGTGTGACTTGGAGGGGAACTTACAGGAGGTACTGTTCCCATTTGTCTTTTGCCCATGTCCTTCTAGCTGGTAGTGGTCATAGGCTTGGAAAGTGCTGGTGGAGGAGCCTTGGTGAGACAAGGCAGATAATCTTGTTGGTGGCTGCCACTGCTGCCACTCTCCACG
>NW_025205907.1:8842-11000 GCF_004010195.1 Chiloscyllium plagiosum | reverse complement strand
CTGATGGAAACAAAAGCTGGACAAAGGAAAAAGGCTATGAGTGATTGAATAACACTTCCTCAGACAAAAATCAAACAAACAAACCTTTTCTCTCTCTGAGACAGACAGACAGAGACACACACACGTTCACCTTGTTCCCAAAACTCTTAATGCCTCTCTTTTGTCAACATACCTTTGGTGAACCACGAGCTTTTTCTTTTCGGGTTTTAGTCTTTGGCTTTGGTAAGTCTGGAATCGATTCATAAACATTTTCAGAACCATAATCTGGTGTCTGTGGTAAGGATTTGGAGTTCATTACATCCTTTCTCTCTGCAGTTCTCGGGCGTTCCAATGTCATGGCAATGATCTCTGTTGAAGAACATTTTTTGGAACTGATCTCATGGCTAAAGCTTTGGCATGGGTTGAGCTGTTCTGATTGATCAATGTCTTTTCCCACACTGAGTCTGAGCTTGGGATCTAGGGTCTGGGGACTAAAAGCCAGCTGTGCTGGACTGAAGGTTCCCACCAGGCTAAGTCTTTGGGTATGGTTACCTTGCTGTTTGGGACGTACTCTGACTGTGGAGCTTTGCCATTTCGGTGCTTTTGCAGGGGCTAACTTTGGATTCTTGGATTCTTCATTGTTCACTGCAGGTCTGTGTACTTCACTGTAACATGGGAGCAAATGAGGTGTCACGGTCAAACTTGGTGGAGAGTTTGCTGAGCCATGCACTGTTGGAGGGCTATTATTTCTCACCAGATTGAGTGAAAGGTTCTTGTCTTGAGCAGGACTGGAGTTCTTTATCTCCTGGATTGGATCAGAACTGCAGCCATCCTGGCCTGGTTGGTCTTGGAAAGGGAGCTGATATTCCCCAACATCACAATAGTTTTGAGTCACACCTACTGTATCTGTTGCCTCGCCGACATTTTGGCTATCAGGACAGTCAGATCCATTCAGGGACTGCACCCCAGGAGAGGCCGGAGCTTCTAGAGGCAATTCCCTCACATATTGTGCTGGCAGATAGAAGGCTTTGGAGTGGGAATCCTTTTTAACATACCACCAGTTGGCATTGGTTCTTGAGACAAGAATGTATCGCTCATTTTGCTTAATAGAGATGAGTCTCCCATCCCTTGTGTACTCATAGTCAAATTCAACTTGAACAAACACTTTCCGTTGGACAGTAGACATCTCCAACCCAGAATAGATGCTTTCAGTGAGATTCCTTTTAGCAATGTAACCTCATCTCTGTAAGAGAAAGAAATATCAATCAGTACCTCATGCTGTAAATCGTTTGCAACAAAGTTTGATGCTAGTTATTGTTTCATGGGCATTGCATGGGCATATCCATGCAAATAGCTATGAAGATATACAGATCTTAAACAAAAAGCACTGAAGTCAAAAAACCTTTCATCTTGAACTCATTAGAACTGAAGCAACAAAAAGACAAGTTTGAAAAGGTACCAGCTATTTTCACACATGCAGGGTGCTCAATGAATTTCTATGCCAGCCATAATCCAACATTTCACAGTCAACCTGCATGATTTAAATTGATGAAATTATCCATAAGTAGCTAATCATTCCTTTTGTATCTCCATGCCAAGCAATCAGCACCATCATCTCCCCAAGTCTGAAATGTTTCTTTTTCTGAAGTTATTTTATTCTTGCATTTCAGTCCTGGAGAGTGCAAGACAAAAGCTTCAACTTTATGTTTCCTTTCAGCAATACCTATGCAACCATTTCCTGTGTATGCATCAAAAGGGTGAATGGAGGTCAGCAAACTATTTGACCATATATTAGCTGAGCCCAGACCTATCATCAACTGGCATCGACACAATATACACACCACACACAGTCACCTTTGCAATACATAAGGCCATTGTGTAACATTAATCATAAAAAATTGGCTGATTCCTTATCTAACTTTTGTGTTGTACTTTCTCTATGGTAGCTGGTCCCACTGATACCAGACAATTCAGCATAACGGGCAACTTTTTCCACACAGAGGGTGGTACGTGTATGGAATGAGCTGCCAAAGTGGTGGAGGCTGGTACAATTGCAATATTTAAGAGGTATCTGGATGGGTATATGAATAGGAAGGGTTTGGAGGGATATAGGTCGGGTGCTGGCAGGTGGGACTAGATTGGGTTGGGATATCTGGTCAGCATGGACGGGTTGGACTGA
>NW_025205907.1:0-1849 GCF_004010195.1 Chiloscyllium plagiosum | reverse complement strand
CTCACTCTCACCTCCTTCCACCTATCGTATTCCCAGCGCCCCCCCCACCCACCTTTTATCTCAGCCCGCTTGGCACACCAGCCTCATGCGTGAAGAAGGGCTTATGCCCAAAACATCGATTCTCCTGCTCCTCGAATGCTGCCTGGTCTGCTGCGCTTTTCCAGCACCACACTTTTCAAACCTAGGACATTACCCTGAGGAACTCCTGCAGAGATGATTGAGCTCCAATCACCACATTCATCTTCTTATGTGTCTTATCAGCAAGGTATTTTCCCAATTTCCATTGACTCCAGTTTTACGAGGGCTCCTTGAAGCCACATTCAGTTAAATGACTATATGCTATCATTTTCATCTCTGGAATTCTATTTTTTCTTTATGTTTAAATTAATGCTCTAATGAGGTCAGGGGCTGAATGGCAGAATGTCCTAGGCCCAACTATCTTCAGCTACTTAGACAATGACCTTTCCCATATCAAAACTGGGGAGATTTGCTGATGTTTGCACAATGTGCAACACTATTCATGATTCCTTGATGCATTCCATATCCACATGCACAGGACCTGGTCAATATTCAGGCTTGGCTGAAAAGTGGCAAGTAACATTTCTCGGCGAAAGTGAGCACTGCAGATGCTGGAGATCAGAGTCGAGAGTGTGGTGCTGGAGAAGCACAGCAGGTCAGCCAACATCCAAGAAGCAGACGAATCAACGTTTCAGGCAAATGCCTTTCATTAGGAATGAGGCTTGTGGGTCAGGGCTGAGAGATAAATGGGAGAGGGTGGGGTGAGGGAGAAGGTGATAGGTCAGAGGGGGGAGTGATGGACGGGTCCGGAGGGTGGTGCCGAGTTGGAGGGTTGGGACTGGGATAATGTGGAGGGAGGAGAAATGAGGAAGCTGTTGAAATCCACATTTATCCCGTGTGGTTGCAGGGTGCCAAGGCGGAATATGAGGCGTTCCTCCTCCAGGTGTCGGGTGGTAACAGTTTAGTGGTGGAGGATGCGCAGGACATGCATGCCTTTGGTGGAGTGGGAGGAGGAGTTGAAGTGTTCATCCATGGCACAGTGGGTTTGGTGGGTGCGGGAGTCCCAGAGATGTTCTCTGAAATGATCCACAAAAAGGCGTCCGTGTAGTTTAAAAGATCTTCAGGCAACTCCATGTCAACAGCATCACTTGTGAATATAAGCAATAAATGGGTAGGACTTTTGCTGTTTTGTTATACTTTGCTTTAATCAAAAACATTGGCTATATTTTGTTGTTAGCACTCTTGTACGTTACTAATATCCAGGCTAAATCCAAGGCACCATGAAAAGTGGGAAAAAGGCATAACAATTTACATTCTCACAGAGCAAACTGATACTCCTGAAAGTGTCTGCATTCTCACAGTCCACACTGACCCCCTGAAACTGTCCCTGTTCTCACATTCCAGGTTGATACCCCTGAAATTATCCGCATTCTAACTTTCCTCGATGGCACCCCTCACTGTCCACACTGACATCCCTGAAACTGACCCATTCTCACTGTCCACAGTGACAACCCGAGACTGTCCCTATTCTCTCTGTCCACACTGACACCCCTGAAACTATCCCCATTCCCACTGTCCACACTGACACCCCTGAGTCTGTGCCCATTCCCACTGTCCACATTGACACCCCTGAAACTGTCCCCATTCCCACTGTCCACAGTGACACCCCAGAGACTGTCCCCATTCCCAATGTCCCCACTGACACCCCTGAAACTATCCCCATTCTCACACACCTCTGAGTCTGTGCCCATATTCCCACTGTCCACACTGACCCCTGAAACTGTCCCCATTCCCACTGTCCACACTGACACCCCTGAAACTGTCCCCATTC
>NW_025205906.1:9902-11000 GCF_004010195.1 Chiloscyllium plagiosum | reverse complement strand
TAGTCTCTTTGGAACGCTGATAGGGATGGGCTGGAGCGACTATTCCCTCCGCGGTTCCCTCTTCAGATCCACGCTCCCCAGCAGCCCAAACCCCATACCTGGAACCTTCCCCGGCCACCGCAGGAAGAGCAAAACCTGAACCCAAACCTCCACCCTCACCTCCGTCCAAGGTCCTAAAATTTCCTTCCACATCAGACAGAAATTTACCTGTACTACCAATGTCAGCTACTGCATCCGTTGCACCTGATGTGGTCTCTTCTACGTCGGGGAGACAGGACGCCAACTTGCGGATCATTTCAGAGAACATCTCTGGGACACCTGCACCAACAAATTCCACCACCCCATGGCTGAACACTTCAACTGCCCCTCTGCCAAGGACATGCAGGTCCTGGGCTTCCTCCATTGCCAAACTCTTACCACAGGGCGCCTGGAGGAAGAACGCCTCATATTCTGACTTGGGACCCTGCAACTGCATGAGATCAATGTGGATTTCACCAGTTTTCTCATTTCCTCTCCCCCGACATTATCCCTGTCTCAAACCTCCAACTCAGCACCGCCCTCCTCACCTGTCCATCACATCAATTCGCCTGCTCCTTGGATGCTGCCTGACCTGCTGTGCTTTTCCAGCACCCCACTCTCGACTCTGTCACCTTTTCCATCTAAAGGATTCTGGGTAATACAAGATGGAGGACGGGAAAAATTTCTGGATGTAAGAGCTGCTCTTTTTGAGGTATTTTAGGTGTTGGAGGTGATTTCCTCGAATTCCAGGAGCAGCAATTACTGTTTTATATGCTGTTGCATTGTTTTGGAACTTTGGAAAAAAAAGTCAAAACAACAGCAATTTAAAAGGGAGAAGGGCAGACTAAGGAAGCACATGGTGAGGACAGTGCAGGAGAGAGAGAGAGAAAAAACCTACACAGTTAGTGCCTTTGCTGTTTGAATTCGTGTATCGCTGGACATCGGAGTGCATCTGGGAAAATTAACAAACAGTGAAATTCACAACTAATCTTGGAGGAACTGTTGGGCGAAGTGCATAGCACAGAATCAGATAAGTTAATTGTTGTTTTAAGTCTGTCCAAGAGAAAGGCTGCAGTAGTG
>NW_025205906.1:0-149 GCF_004010195.1 Chiloscyllium plagiosum | reverse complement strand
CTGAGGCCGGGGGTCTGCGTCCATACTGAGGCCGGGAGTCTGAGTGCATCCTGAGACCGGGAGTCTGAGTCCATACTGAGGCCGGGGGTCTGAGTCCACACTGAGATCGGGAGTCTGAGTCCATGCTGAGATCGGGAGTTCGAGTCCAT
>NW_025205905.1:6342-11000 GCF_004010195.1 Chiloscyllium plagiosum | reverse complement strand
GAGAAGATCTTTGCCCTGAGATGGGGGAGTCCGGGACGGGAGGACATAGTTTGAGGGCGAGAACGGAAAGATTAAAAAGCATCTTGAGGGGCAACTTTTTCACACAGAGGGTGGTGCGTGGATGGACTGAGCAGCCAGAGGGAGTGGTGGAAACTGGTGCAATTATAAAATTTAAAAGGCATGGGCATTTGAATAGGAAGGATTTAGAGGGATATGGGCCAAGTACTGGCAAATGCGATTCGATTAAGTTTGGATAAGTGGTCCGCCTGGACGAGTTGAACCAAAGGGTATATTTCAATGCCGTATGATTCTAAGACTCGATGAGAACCTGCATAAGGTTTGAAGTAAAACTACTCCTTTTGTCTTATGCAGGTGCAGCAGATCAGAGCATGTAGGGCTCCCTTAGTGTCAGTGCATGAGTTTTAGGACAGGTGTGATATTTATACTGTAAGTCAACAATCCATGCATCACCAATGTCTGGACATGCAGGGATCTGGAGGGAGATGTGTCAAGGTTTTAATCAACTGACCAGAGACTGTGAGGAGAAAGAATTTCCAGATGGTGTGGTAGTTACATAAAATCATGCAAGTCAGAAATGAGCACATATGCCACAATTCTGTTGCATCACAAAAAGTTCACAACTGATCCAGTATCCACTGCTGTTTGTGGAAGAAAGTTCCAAATATCTCCCGCCCTATGCATGTCAAAGTGCTTCCTAACATCACGCTGGCTCATTCCTGTCCAAGTTCACAGACTCTGCTCCCTCTTTCTAGATTCACAAACTCCTGGAAATAGTTCACCTTTATCTATCCTATCGTCCTGGAGAATATCTTGTGGGACTTCACTCAGACCAATCCTTAACCTTTCTAGTTTTAGAGAAAACTGGCATTATTTGTGTAACAAAACACAAAGAGCTGGAGAAACTAAGGACAGGCAGGAAATGTTGGAGAGAAATCTGTGCAAACACTTTGGGCCCAGTGTCCCATTGTCAGAATTCATGCCACATACCCTCACGCCGTATGAATCCGGAACAGATGACAGAACACTGAAATCAGAGAATGCTGCAGCAGCAGTGAGGTTGGGTGTCTCTGTTAGTGGACAATTGTACAGAGAATGCTGCTTAGTGAATTGCTGTCTTATTCTCTGTGTCTGGATAAGACTGACCAGTTCGTGAGCTGGAGACATTATTGTTAAAAAGATAAGAGCGGAGAACAGAACAGCAACAGATTAAAACAAGTTCAATGATCATAAAGCTATACCAGGAACACCAATAAAAGTGAGGATGATGTAGTACGCCTTCTCCACATGTGAATAGGCCAATACATATTTCGGTCCGAGGTGATCTGTCCCTTCAGGCAGCTGACCAGCTCCTTGTTTGAATCTCTGAACTGATGCATTCCCAGAGACGCTGCCTCTTACTGTGTGGAAGCTCCTTGGGAGATCGAGGTGACAACATTACTCAGCTTTATTGCTGTTTTTCAAATTTCTGCCAATGAACTAATTACAATAACAAGTGTAATCCCATTTATGAAGGAGTGGTGTTGCTCATGCATTGTAACAAAACACACAAAAACAGAATCTGGAATCTGCCAGCAATAACACTAACCACTCAAACATCATAAGCACAGTCCCACGGTTACAAAATATTTCAACTGATGCTGCATCGAGACAGGTTATTCCAGTGTGAAAATATGTCTCAGAGCTGTCTTTCTGTCCTCTAGGGAAGGAGCTGCCCTCTTTAAACAAGAACATTTCACTCCCTGATTGAAATGGGAAACTTCTCACACACGGAATGTGGGCATTGCTATTGAGGTCAGTATTTATTCCCTATTTCCTATTACTCATAAGAAGTACCAAGGCAGGAGAACATACTGCCTTCCGGAAGGAAGGGGACTCAGTTATGGACGAGCCATTTTCAGCTGCTTCTTTGTGTAAATAAGTCCAAGGGTATTGTCCCCAGATGAGATCTTGTCAAACTCTCCTTTCATTTGGGAATTTCATGTCTTTTCCTGTAGATTTCAGTTAAATCCAACCTAATAACATGTGCAAACAAAATTTGATTTGCCCAAAAGTTTAGATTCTCTTGTCCAGTTCTTCATTCTTTTAGACTGCACCACCTTGAAGAATGAGAATGGTGGTTGAAGGATAATGGGAATTTCACTGCAATAAATGTGGGCGGCACAATGGGTGGCACGGTGGCACAGCTGCCTCACAGCACCAGAGACCCGGGTTCAATTCCCCCCTCAGGCGACTGACTATGTGGAGTTTGCACGTTCTCCCCGTGTCTGCGTGGGTTTCCTCCGGGTGCTTCGGTTTCCTCCCACAGTCCAAAGATGTGCAGGTCAGGTGAATTGGCCATGCTAAATTGCCCGTAGTGTTAGGTAAAGGGTAAATGTAGGGGTATGGGTGGGTTGCGCTTCGGCGGGGCGGTGTGGACTTGTTGGGCCGAAGGGCCTGTTTCCACACTGTAAGCAATCTAATCTAATCATCCAGAAACATCTTATCAACGGGTGAAATGTGAAATAGAAATAAAAACCATATAATAAAGAAGCAGCTGTAACAACTCTCAATTTTCCTAAATATCCAACTGGTTTAGGAATATCTGTTCAGGAATAAGAATGATATTTTTAACTTACTCTGGCTGTATGTGACTCCAAACTCAGGGTAATGTGTCACTGTCTCTCAGTTGTCCTTAAGCTGATTATTGATAGATGCTGAACGTTGGAATGTGTCACTCACATCCCATGAACAAATGAAGAATCTGGAATATACGATTAGGCAAGATGGAATGGGATGTAATTCAGGATGGAATTCGCCTGTTGAAAGCATGCTGGCCTGTGACAATTCACAGCATGTGCAGGACTCCAGATACTGAGGGGAACAGATGCCGAGAAGTGTTGTCCGACAACAAGAGATTGTGGAGAAAGAAAGGTTGGGGGGATAGCTGGGCAAATCAGACACGTAATATAATCAAGCCTGGACAAACACATGTGGTAGAGCAGCACCAACTGAGAAGGCTGAATGGCCTCTTACTTTTGCCCACTCTACCCTGTCCTCCCACATTCATACCTTGCTTATCTCAACAGACTAAAGACTAAATCCTTTGGTGCTGAAAGGGCCAGTACTGCGCTTTGATGTTTTGTGCTCTATTAGCTAACTTCCTTTGTTAGTTGAGCGGTTCCACAAAGAGCCTGTACTGCGCTGTAATGTTCTCTAAGTCTAACTTCCTTCATCAGCCGAGCGGTTTCATAAAGGGCCTGTAGTGAACTGTAATTTTTGACGTTGTATTAGTCTAATGTCCGTTATTAGCTAAGTGGTTATATAAAGGGCCTGTAATACTCTGTAATGTTTCTGTTCGATGAGTCCAACTTTCTTCATTAGCTGAGTGGTTCCAGAAACGGCCTGTACTGCACTGTCATAGACTAGTTTGTATTAGACAAATGACCTTTATAAGCTTAGCAGTTCCATAAATGGCCTGTAAAGCGCTGCAATGTTTTACATTATATAGTCCAGCATCCGTTATTAGCCACGCTGTTCCATAAGGGCCTGTACTGCACTATAATGCTCTGTGTTTTCTGAGTTTAACGTACATTATTAGCCGAACGTTTCCATAAAGGGCTGTAATGCACTGTTATGTTCTACATTGTATTAGTTTAAACTCCTTTATTAGTCGAGCGCTTCTATCAAGGGCCTGTACTGTGCTGTAATGCTGTACGTTCTGTGAGTCAAACTTCCTTAATTTGCCAAGCGGTTCCATAAGCGGCATGCAGTGCACTGTATTAATCTACATTTTAGTAGTCTCATGTCCGTTATTAGCCGAGTGGTTCCATAAAGAGTCTGTACTGCGCTGTAATGTTCAATGTTCTATGAATCTAACTTTTTTTATTGGCCGAGCGATTCCATAAACGGCCTGTAATGCCCTGAAATCTTCTATGTTGTATTAGTCTAATATCCATTATGAGCTGAGCGGTTCCATAAAGGGATTGTACTGCTCTGTCATAGTCTATATTGTATTAGTCTAACTTCCTTTGTCAACCAAGCGATCCCAAAAAAGTCCTGTCCTGCACTATAATGCTCTATGTTTTGTGAATTTAACTTCCTTTATTAGCTGAGTGGTTCCATGAAGGGCCTGTAATGCACTGTAATGTTTTATGTCGTATTAGTCTAGCTTCCTGTATCATCTGAGCTGTTCCATAAAGGGACTGTACTGAGTTGTCATGTTCTGTGTGTCGAACTTCCTTTTTAGCAGAGCTATTCCATAAAAGGCCTGCACTGCGCTGTAATGCTCTATTTCCTATGAATATAACGGTAATAATAGGCCAAGCGGTTCCCTAAAGGGTTTGTAATGCACTGTAATGTTGTATGTTCTATGTGTCTAACTTCCTGTATTAGCCAAGCACCTTCACTGTGCTGTATTGTCCTATGTTCTACGTGTCTAACTTCCGTTATTAGAAGAGTGGTTCCATAAAGGGCCTGTACTGCGCGGTCATGTTTAATGTTCTATGAGGGAACTCTCCTTTTTAGGTGATTGGTTCCTTACAGGACCTGTACTGCGCTGTCATGTTCTGTGTTCTCTGAGTCTAACGTACATTATTAGCCGAGCTGTTCCAAAATGGGCCTGTACTGAGTTGTAATGTTCTATGTTCTCTGAGCTCAAC
>NW_025205905.1:3056-5827 GCF_004010195.1 Chiloscyllium plagiosum | reverse complement strand
CAGTTCTATAAAGTTGTGTAGTGCACGGTAATGTTCTATGTTCTGTGAGAGTAACTTTCACTATTAGCCGAGCGTTTCCATGGAGGGCCTGTACTGCGCTGTAATGTCCTATGTTGTATTAGTCTAACTTCCTGAATCAACGAAGCGATTCCATATACGGCCAGCACTGCACTGTGATGTTCGATGTTGTATTAGTCTAACATCCGTAATTAGCTGAACGGTTCCATAAAGGTCATGGACTGCACTGTAATGTTTTATGTTCTATGAGTCTAACTTCCTTAATCAGCCGAACGGTTCCAGACAGGGTCTCTACTGCGCTATAATGTTATATGCTGTACCAGTCTAACTTCCCTTATCAGACAATGGGTGCCATAAACGGCCTGCACTGCGCTGTAATTATGTATGTTGGATCAGTCTAACTTCCCTTAACAGCCGAGTGGTTCCACAAAGTTCTTGTACTAAACTGTGATGTTCTTTGCTCCATGAGTCTAACTTCCTTTATTAGCCCAGCGGTGCCCAAAAGGGTTGTAATGCCGTATTAGTTCTATGTCGTATTAGTCTAAATTCCTTTATTAGCCAAAGGGTTCCTTAAACGGCCTGTACTATGCTGTAATTATCTATGTTGTATTAGTCTCACTTCCTTTATCAGCTAAGTGGTTCCATATAGGAAGTGTAGTGCGCTGTAATGTTCTATGTTCTATAAGTGCAACTTTCACAATTAGCCGAGTGGTTCCATAGAGGGCCAGTACTGCGTTGTGATGTTTTATGTTATATTAGTCTAACTTCCGTTGTTAGCCAAGCATTTCCATAAAGGCCCTGTACTGCACGCAAATGCTTTACGTTCTATGAGTCTAACGTCCTTGGTTGTCCGAGTGGTTCAATTTCGAGCCCGGAATGTGCTGTCTTATTCAATGTTGTATTAGTCTAACTTCCTTTATCAGCCAAGCAGTTCCACAGGACCAGTACTGCTCTGTAATTTTCTGTGTCCTATGAGTCTAACCTCCTTTATTAGACAAGTGGTTCTCGAAAGCGCCCGTATTGTGCTGTCATGTTTAAAGTTGTATTAGCCTAACTTCCTTTATTAGCCGAGTGGTTCCATCAAGGGCCTATACTGTGCAGTAATGTTCTATGTTCTATGAATCTAACTTCCTTAATCAGCTGAGTTGTTCCATAAAGACCCTGTGCTGTGCTATAGTATTCTATGTTGTATTAGTCTAACTTCCTTTATCATCCGAGGGGTTCCATCATGGGCCTGTACCGCACTGTAATGTTCTATGTTGTATCAGTCTAATATCCGTTATTAGCCTTGCATTTTCATACCATGCTGTAATGTTCTATGTTTTGCTTGTCTAACTTCCTTTATCTGCCAAGAGGATCTATAATGGGTCTTTAATGCGCTGTAATTATCTATGTTGTATTCATCCAAGTTCCTTTATTAGCCGAGCGGTTTCATAAAGAACTTGTACTGGACTGTCATGTTCTATGTTGAATTAGTCCAGCGTCCATTATTAGCCGAGCGTTTTCATAAAGGGTCTGTCCCGCGCTGTAATGTTCTATGTTCAATGAGTCTAACTATCTTTATTGGACGAGCGTTTCCATAAAGGCCTGTACAGCGCAGTTAAGTTCTACATTCTAATGTGTCTAACTTCCTTTGTTAGCTGAGCCATTCTATATAGGCCTGTACTGTGCTGTCCTGTTGTATGTTGTCTTAGTCTAACTTGTTTTATTAGCCGAAAGGTTCTAAAAATGGACTGTATTGCCCTGTAATGTAATATGTCCTATGAGTCTAACATTCATTATTAGCTGCGTTGTAATGGTCTATTTTGCATTAGGCTAACTTCCTTTATTAGACGTGTGGTTCCATAAAAGGCCTGCACTGCGCTGTCATGTTCTCTATTGTATCAATCTAACGTCCGTTATTAGCCTTGCATTTCCATAAAGGGCCTGTACCTCGCGGTAATGTTTTAAGTTCTCTGTGTCTAACTTCCTTTATTAGCCGAGTGATTCCATAAAGGGCTTGTATAGCGCTGTAATGTTCTATGTTGTATTAGTCTAACGTCCATTATTAGCTGACCGTTTTCATAAAGGGTATGTATTGTGCTGTAATGTTTTATGTTGTATTAGTCTAACTTCCTTTATTAGCCGAGCGGTTGCATAAATGGCCTGTGCAGGGCTGTAATGTTCTCTGAGTCTAACTTCCTTTTATGAGTCGAGCGGTTCCACGAAGGGCCTGTACTGTGTTGTAATGTTCTATGTTGTATTAGTTTAACGTCCATTATTAGCTGAGCGTTTTCATGAAGGGCATCTACTGCGCTGTAATGTTCTATGTTACATGTGTGTAACTTTCTGTGTTCATCGAGCAGTTTATTAAGGGCCTGCTCTGTGCTGTAATGTTCTATGTTGTTTTAGTCTAACTTGCATTATTAGCTGAGCAGTTCTATAAAGGGCTTGTACTGCACTGTCCTGTTCTATGTTGCAGTGGCCGAACTTGTTTCATTTGCCGAGCAGTTCCACAAAGGGCCTGTATTGTCCCGTAATGTAATATGCCCTATGTGTCTAACATTCTTTATTAGCTGTGTGGGTCTATAAAGGGCCTACACTGAGCAGTTATGGTCTAAGTTGTATTAGTCTGACGTCTGTTATTATCCGTGTATTTCCATAAAGGGCCTGTACTGCGCTGTCATATTCTATGGTGTAGTGGTCTAACTTCCTCTATTAGCTGAGTGGTTCCATGAAAAAGGCCTGTACTGCGCTGAAACATTTTATGTTCT
>NW_025205905.1:0-2171 GCF_004010195.1 Chiloscyllium plagiosum | reverse complement strand
GTCTGCTAATAGTTTGGTGCCGCAATGCAAGCTTACTTTTTTTTCAGTTCAAGGAGACATCGACCGAACTTGTGCTGGTGTACATCAGACTTGCCGTCCGCGGTCAATCAAAGCTCGCCAGGCCGTGTAATGTATTTAATCTTGTTTTATACCGACTATTTAAAATCAGATAACGTATCCTAAATAATGCTCCACTTGAGTTAGATAGCTATCGGAAATGAAGTGCATTAGATTTGTCATGGAGTTCAACGTGGAAAGAAGTGTTTTTCTTTTAAAGAGGTAAATGTCAGGTTCTCAAAATCGATTATCAAATAGGTGCAAGTAATCATAAACGGATACAGCGACAGCACGATGTGAGTAATGCACAACGAGAGCAAATAATTATCCTCCAGAAGAGGAACAGGTTTTAGGAAAACATTCCTATGCAAACTAATGTAGAACGAATTATTAAATGCTGTCTCAGAAATGACGTGCTTCCTTACAATGTCGGATTGGAAGCTTAAATACGAAGAAGTGCTCACTCAAAATTTACCTGAGAAGCAGAGAGTATTATTTGGACTGCTTCTATAGTAAACTTGAAACTGGAACTGTACTTACGCTGCTTCCAAGTATGATTTTGAGGAGGTGTTTACGTTTACTTCGAGATTAAATTCACAGGGATATATTTATTTTGGTTAATCCCCAATTTTGTTTGCAACTGTTGATAAATATATGCATTCCTCATTGTTTGAGACTCATCTTTAAGTCCTGATTTTAAGAAGTGGGTAAAGTTTACTGAACACTTTACCTCGTTATGTTGATGCAACCAGTCTACCTACATGAAGTCGCAGTATGGAAATATTTATGAACAGTGATTTTTTTTCTGAATAATGGATAGGTCCTCGAGGCACTTGCTCAAGTCTGTGCACCAGCTTCAAATGTAACTGGCCTGTTTTGCAAAGCAACTCTGCCTTTGAAATGGATAATGGCATCATCCATACCAGATGTTGGCGTGGGATTGCAACAGGATTTTGTCAATTGAAAATGAGGTTTGGAGGCATGAAGCAAATGATCAATGAGAATATGACTAAACGCAATCCTGAGAAGTGCATGCAAATATCGCATGTTGTTCAAATTCACATTGTGTGAAGAATGTGTGCTCCACTAGGAAACCAACATATTTCCCAAGGGATCGACATGGACTGGGTTGGACAAGGTTCCTTATGGTAGACTGGTTTGCAAGTTTCGATCACACGGAATACAGGGAGATTTAGCCATTTGGATACAGAACTGGCTCAAAGGTAGAGAACAGTGGGTGGTCATGGAGGGTCGCCTTTCAGACTGGAGGCCTGTGACCAGTGGTGTGCCACAAGGATCGGTGCTGGGTCCACTGCTTTTCCTCATTTACATAAATGACTTGGATGTGAACATAGGAGGTAAAGTAAGTAAGTTAGCAGATGATATCAAAATTGCAGGTGCCGTGGACAGCAAAGATCGTTACCTCAGAGAACAACAAGAACTTGATCAGATGGACCACTGGGCAGAAGAGTGGCAGATGGAGTTTAATTAGACAAATGTGAGGTCCTGCATTTTGGAAAAGCAAATCAGGGTAGAACTTATACACATAATGGGAACGTCCTGGTAAATGTTGCTTAACAGAGACCTTGGAGTGCAGGTTGATTGGTGAGGCCACATTTGGAATACGGTGTGATCTCCTTCCTATCGGAAGGATGTTGTGAAACTTGAAAGGGTTCAGAAAAGTTTTACAATGATGTAACCAGGCTTGGAAGATTTGAGCTATAGGGAGAGGCTGAATAGGCTGGAGTTGGTTTCGCTGGAGCGTCAGTGGCTATGGGGTGACCTGATAGAGGTTTATAAAATCATGAGGGGCGTGTTTAAATTAAATAGACAAAGTCTTTTCCCTGGAATGGGGGAGTACAGAACCACAGTGGAAAGTTTTAGGGTGATCGGGGAATAATTTAAAATGGACCTAAGGGGCAACTTTCCACGAGGAGTGTGGTGAGTGTATGGAATAAGCTGCGAGAAGGCTAGTATAAGGCTAGAATGCTAGTGGATGCTTGTACACGTACAACATTTAAAAGCATCTGGGTGGGTGTATGAATAGGAAACGTTTAGAAGGATATGCGATGTCGAAATTCACTCAATATTCGTCGACAGCACCTACAAAGCCC
>NW_025205904.1:8671-11000 GCF_004010195.1 Chiloscyllium plagiosum | reverse complement strand
GTCTCATGGCTTCAGGTTAAAAATGGTCAAGAAAACCTCTTACTGGTTACCACATACTGACCTCCTTCAGCTGATGAATCCGTATTCCTCCATGTTGAACAACACTTGGAGGAAGCACTGAGGGTGGTAAGGGTGCAAAATATACTCTGGGTGGGGCTTTCAATGTCCATCTCCAAGAGTGGCTCCGCAGCAGCATTACTGATCGAGCTGGCCGGGTCCTAAAGGATATAACTGCTCGACTGGGTCTGCGGCAGTTGGTGAAGGAAACTACAAGAGGGAAACACAAACTTGACCTCATCCTTACTAATCTGCCAGCTGCAGAAGCATCTGTCCATGACAGTCTAGGTAAAAGTGACTGTCACACTGTCCTTGTGGAGACAAAGTCCTGCCTTCACATTGAGAATAACTCCATCATGTTGTGTGTCACTATCATCGTGCTAAATGGGACAGACTTCAAACCGATCTAGCAACTCAAGACTGGGCATCCATGAGGTGCTGTGGGCCATCAACAACAGCAGAACTGTACTCCAGCACAATCTGGTATATCTCCCATTCAGCCATTACCATCAAACCAGGGGATCAACCCTGGTTCAATGGATATTGCAGGAGGCCATGCCTAAAAATGAGATGTCAATTTGGTGAAGCTACCATACAGGACTATTTGCGTGCCAAATGGCATAAACAGCAAGTGATAGACAGAGCTAAGGATCCCACAACCAACAGATTAGATCAAAACTCTGCAGTCCTTTCACATCCAGTTGTGAATGGTGGTGGACAATTAAACAAACATCCAGTTGTGAATGGTGGTGGACAATTAAACAACTTACTGGAGGAATAGGCTGCACAAATATCCCCATCCTCAACGATGGAGGAGCCCAGCACATCAGTGTAAAAGATAAGGCCGATGCACTCGCAACAATCTTTAGTCAGAAGTGTCGAGTGGATGATCCATGTCGGGCTCCTCCAGTGCATCACAGATATCAGTCTTCAGCCAATTCAATTCACTCTGTGTGATATCAAGAAACAGCTGGAGACACTGGATACTGCAAAGGCAATGGGCTTTGATAACATTCCGGCAATTACACTGAAGACATGTGCTGCAGAACTTGCTCCCCCCTAGCCAAGCTCTTCCAGTACAGTTACAACACTGGCATCTACCCAACAATGTGGAACATTGCCCAGGTATGTCCTGCACACAAAAAGCAGGACAAATCCAACCCGGCCAATTACTGCCCCATCAGTCTACTCTCGATCATCAGTAAAGTGATGGAAGGGGTCATCAAAAGTGCTATCGAGCAACACCTGCTCAGCAATCACCTGCTCAGTGACGTCCAGTTTGGGTTTCCCCAGGGTTACTCAGTTCCTGATCTCATTACAGCCTTGGTTCAAACATGGACAAAAGAGCTCAATTCCAGAGGGGAGGTGAGGTGAGAGTGATAGCCCTTGACATCAAGGCCGCATTTCACTGAGTATGGCATCAAGAAGCCCTGACAAAACTGGAATCAATGGGTATCAGGGGGCAAACACTCCGCTGGTTAGAGTCATAGCTGGCACAAAGGAAGATGGTTGTGGTTGTTGCTGGTCAGTCATCTTAGCTCCAGGACATTTTTGCAGGAATCCCTCAGGGTAGTGTCGTAGGCCCAACAATCTTCAACTGCTTCATCAATGACTTTCCCTCCACCATAAGGTCAGAAGTGGGGATGTTCGCCAATGATTGTGCAATGTTCAGCACCATTCATGCATCCTCTGATACTGAAGCAGTCTGTGCTCAAGTGCAACAAGATCTGGACAATATCCAGACTTGGGCTGACAAGTGGCAAGTAACATTCGCGCCAGACAATGACCATCGCTAAGAGACAGTCTAACCAACACACTTTGACATTGAATGGTATTGCCATCACTGAATCCCCCACTGTCAACACCCTTGGGGTATCATTGACTCAATGATAACTCAGAAACTCAACTGGACTCACCACATAAACACATTTGGCTATAAGAGCAGGTCAGAGACTAGGGATACTGTGGCTAGTAATTCACCTCCTGACGCCCCAAACTCTATCCACCATCTGCAAGGCACTAGTCAGGAGTCAATGTTAAAAATCACACAACACCAGGTTATAGTCCAACAGATTTGATTGGAAACACTAGCTTTCAGAGCGCTGCTCCATCATCAGGTTCTACAACCACCTGAGGAAAGAGCTATGCCCCAAAAGCTAGTGTTTGCAATTAAACCTGTTGGACTATAACCTGGTGTTGTGTGATTTTTAACTTTGTACACACCAGTCCAACGCCAGCATCCCTAAATCAAGTCAGGACTGTGATGGAATAT
>NW_025205904.1:0-1054 GCF_004010195.1 Chiloscyllium plagiosum | reverse complement strand
CGTCATTCATTTCCTTAAGACTGATCCCACAACTTCTGTTTATCCGGCCTTGTCCGTGACAAATGTCTATCTCTGCCTCCCCCATAAGGTTGTTTGACGTCATCCCATCCTTTGCTTACCATTATCTACTCCCTCCATCTGCGCTGCCCCTCACAGCATCTTATCACTAAGCCCTTTTAATTGGGGTTTGTTCCTGTGTTTCTGTACAAGTGGGAAACAGATGTTTATAAAGGCCTCTTTTCACAACATTTTATCTAATGCTTGTATTTCTACCATTGTTCTGTAATCACGTCTCATGCTAAGTCCTTCCTTGATGTAGTTCCCATTTTTGCTAACTCAGCTCCTGGCTGAGAAAACAATCACAGACTAATGTGAATTCATTTACTCTGTATCAGAACTTATAATTTGCAGAAATAACATTAATTCACCTATATCCCACACATGCAATATTCCAACAGTAGCCTAACCAATGTCCTGTACAGCTGCAACATGACCTCCCAACTCCTGTACTCAATACTCTGACCAATAAAGGAAAGCATACCAAACACCTTCTTCACTATCCTATCTACCTGTGACTCTACTTTCAAGGAGCTATTAACCTGCACTCCAAGGTCTCTTTGTTCAACAACACTCTCTAGGACCTTACCATGAAGTGTATAAGTCCTGCTAAGATTTGCTTTCCCAAATGTAGCACCCCACATTTATTTAAATTAAACTCCATCTGCCACTTCTCAGCCCATTGGCCCATCTGATCAAGATCCCATTGTAATCAGAAGTAACCTTCTTCGCTGTCCACTACACCTCCGATTTTGATGTCATCTGCAAACTTACTAACTTTACCGCGATACAAGAACATTTCATTTATTTAAATTCATATTTAGGCTTCCACGGTAAAGCTATAAAATTACCGTCACTTTTCATTTCCCAAATAAAGCTCCACTGCCACTGTCAATTATGCACCACCTTTCAGGATTTTCTGTACTTTCATTCAGGGATACACTCTGGACGCGCCCTGATCCTTTTAATAAATTCAAGATTAGAATGGTGCTGGAAA
>NW_025205903.1:9920-11000 GCF_004010195.1 Chiloscyllium plagiosum | reverse complement strand
CCCAGGGAAAAGACTTTGTCTATTTATCCTATCCATGCTCCTCATAATTTTGTAAACCTCTATTAGGTCACCCCTCAGCCTCCGATGCTCCAGGGAAAACAGCCCCAGCATGTTCAGCCTTTCCCTGTAGCTCAAATCCTCCAAACCTGGCAACATCCTTGTAAATCTTTTCTGAACCCTTTCAAGTTTCACAACATCTTTCCGATAAGAAGGAGACCAGAATTGCACACAATATTCCAACAGTGGCCTTTACAATGTCCAGTATAGCTGCAACATGACCTCCCAACTCCTGCACTCAATACTCTGACCAATAAAGGAAAACACACCAAATGCCTTCTTCATTATTCTATCTACCTGCGACTCCACTTTCAAGGAGCTATGAACCTGCACTCCAAGGTCTCTTTGTTCAGCACCACTCCTTAGGACTTTACCATTAAGTGTATAAGTCCTGCTAAGATTTGCTTTCCCAAAATGCAGCACCTCGCATTTATCTGAATTAAACTCCATTTGCCACTCCTCAGCCCATTGGCCCATCTGGTCAAGATCCTGTTGTAATCTGAGGTAACCTTCTTTGCTGTCCACTACACCTCTAATTTTGGTGTCATCTGCAAACTCACTAACTGTACCTCTTATGCTCACATCCAAATCATTTAGATAAATGACAAAAAGTAGAGGACCAATCCTTGTGGTACTCCACTGGTCACAAGCCTCCAGTCTGAAAAACAACCCTCCACCACCACCCTCTGTCTTCTATCTTTGAGCCAGTTCTGTATCCAAATGGCTAGTTCTTCCTGTATTCCATTCCTTGCTAATCAGTCTCCCATGGGGAACCTTGTCGAATGCCTTACTGAAGTCCATACAGATCACATCTCCTGCTCTGCCCTCATCAAGTTCTGTATCCAAATGGCTAGTTCTTCCTGTATTCCATTCCTTGCTAATCAGTCTCCCATGGGGAACCTTGTCGAATGCCTTACTGAAGTCCATACAGATCACATCTCCTGCTCTGCCCTCATCAATCTTCTTTGTTACTTCTTCAAGAAATTCAATCAAGTTTGTGAGACATGATTTCCCATGCACAAA
>NW_025205903.1:0-209 GCF_004010195.1 Chiloscyllium plagiosum | reverse complement strand
AGCCCACACTGAGACTGGGAGTCCCAGCCCTCACTGAGACCGGGAGTCCCAGCCCACACTGAGACCGAGAGTCCCAGCCCACACTGAGACAGGGAGTCCCAGCCCACACTGAGACAGGGAGTCCCAGCCCACACTGAGACAGGGAGTCCCAGCCCTCACTGAGACTGGGTGTCCCAGCCCACACTGAAACTGGGAGTCCCAACCCTCAC
>NW_025205902.1:9551-11000 GCF_004010195.1 Chiloscyllium plagiosum | reverse complement strand
ATTTTATTGCACCACATACCTTAAGTCCATAGATAGGTTTGAAAGGACTAAACTAATACATTCATCTGGGAATCTCATGCAGCAAACAATGAAACCTTTTGTCCCAGTCCTGTGAATATTTGTGACAGTGTGCCTTAATCATTGTTTTGAGAAGCTCTGCTCCCTCGATAGCTCACACTACCTTGATCTCTGCTACTATTTCAACTCTCATTATTGCCTGCAACATCTTTGATCACTCAATGTCTCCCACCCCATACCCCAAAACCACTGTGCTACCTACTCAATCACTTGACACATCTCCCACCTGCAGTGAAAGTAACAGTTGTGCCACCCACTTTCATTTGCATTAACACCTGCCTCTCTCTTATCCCAAGAGGAAAACAACCCCAGATACAGTAGAAAGAGTCAAAACAGTTGATGGACTGTTGACGTACAGCTCCTCGCTCCATATGTGGAGAACATCCCAACTCTGACAGCCTCTGGATTTACTTACTTACTGCAGTTCTTAACTCACTGTGCTAGGACAGGACTCCTGATCAAAGACTATTCCCCTTCACTTGATTAAGCCCTAATAGCAAGCACCAAACCGCAAGACAAGACAAATGTAACATGAACCTGGTGTCCCTGGCTGAGGAAAAACCCATAAATGCAAAGCAATGCAAGGTAAGGATGCTTGTGAGCGTCCAGATGGGTTCATCATGAGTGAGTACTATGACATCGAGCAAAGAACCCAGAGATGCAGCTAGGTCCAGTCGTAGATTAGGTGTGTGCCCTGAATGTATAGTGCTGCAATGTTATAATGATAGTTAATGGTGCAGCCGAAGGTGCATTTTTGAAGTGTGGAAGTATCCTGAAAGTGGATCAAAAATGTGCACTAAGGGCCCTTGGCTTCTGGCACATGTTAGATACCAGGGTCCGTGCAATGTTCCCTTTAAATGTTTTTTGCCATTGCACATCCTTCTTAGTGAGCAGTGGAATCCTGAAGCAGATGATGTCACATTTTAAAAGGATCATTTGGTAAAGTGTATGCCCCATGTCCTGAGATACTGGTGCCCAGTGTCCAACATAAATGTTCTTCAGAGCATGCGGTGAGCTGAAACTACCAGTACCCGCTCTGATTTGCATGTTGATATTACTAACATCTAGCTTGTTCTGCACATTTTGTACAATGGGAAACTAAATATTAATGAGGTGAATTGGATCATTAATAAAGTGTCTAATAAACTATAATCTCCCTTAATTGGCAACTTGCCACTGCCTAGTGAGAAACCATATTAGATTACATTACAGTGTGGAAACAGGCCCTTCGGCCCAACATGTCCACACCGACCCGCCGAAGCGCAACCCACCCATACATTTACCCCTTACCTAACACTACGGGCAATTTAGCATGGCCAATTCACCTGACCTGCACATCTTTGGACTGTGGGAGGAAACCGGAGCACCCGG
>NW_025205902.1:0-9445 GCF_004010195.1 Chiloscyllium plagiosum | reverse complement strand
GGGCACACTGCTGGGATTCAGCAGGACTGAGGCACACTGCCTGGGATTCAGCAGGATTGGGGGGGACACACTGCCTGGGATTCAGCAGGGAGAGGGCACACTGCCTGGGATTCAGCAGGGAGAGGGCACACTGACTGGGATTCAGCAGGACTGAGGCACACTGCCCGGGATTCAGCAGGAAAAGGGCACTCTGGTACGAATTCAGCAGGAAGAGGGCACATTGCCCAGAATTCAGCAGGGAGAGGGCACACTGCCTGGGATTCAGCAGGGAGGGGGCACACTGCCAGGGATTCAGCAGGAAGGGGGCACACTGCCAGGGATTCAGCAGGAAGGGGGCACACTGCCAGGGATTCAGAAGGAAAGGGGCACACTGCCAGGGATTCAGCAGGGAGAGGGCACACTGCCTGGAATTCAGCAGGGAGAGGGCACACTGCCTGGAATTCAGCAGGGAGAGGGCACACTGCCTGGAATTCAGCAGGAAGGGGGCACACTGCCAGGGATTCAGAAGGAAAGGGGCACACTGCCTGGGATTCAGCAGGGAGAGGGCACACTGCCTGGGATTCAGCAGGGAGAGGGCACACTGCTGGGATTCAGCAGGAATGGGGCACACTGCTGGGATTCAACATGAATGGGGCACACTGACTGGGATTCAGCAGGAATTGGGCACACTGCCTGGGATTCAGCAGGAATGGGGCACACTGCCTGGGATTCAGCAGGAATGGGGGGGCACACTGCCCAGGATTCAACAGGGAGAGGGTACACTGCATGGGATTCAGTAGGGAGAGGGCACACTGCATGGGATTCAGTAGGGAGAGGGCACACTGCCCAGAAGTCAGCAGTGAGATGACACATTGATGGGATTCAGCAGGAAGGGGGCACACTGCACGGGACTCAGCAGGAATAGGGCACACTGCCCAGGATTCGGCAGACAGGAGAAACATCGCCAGGGATTCAGCAGGAAGAGGGAACACTGCCCGGGATTTAACAGCGAGTTGGCACACTGCCCAGGATTAAGCATGAAGAGGGCACAATGCCCGGTATTCAGCAGGAAGAGGGCACAATGCCCGGGATTCGGCAGGGAGAGGGCACATTGCCTGGAATTCGGCAGGGAGACGGCACACTCCCTGGAATTCAGCAGGGAGAGGGCATACTGCCCGGGATTCGGCACGGAGAAGGAACACTGCCCGGGATTCAGCAGGAAGAGAGCACACTGCCCGGGATTCAGCAGGGAACAGGCACCCGTATCGGGATTCAGCAGGAAAAGGGCACATTACATCGGATTCGGCAGGAAGGGGGCACACTGCATGGGATTCGGTAGGGAGAGGGCACACTGCCCGGGATTCAGCAGGAAGAGGGCACACTGCCCGGGATTCAGCAGGAAGGGGGCACACTGCTGGGATTCAGCAGGAAAAGGGCACACTGCTGGGATTCAGCAGGAAAAGGGCACACTGCCTCGGATTCAGCAGGAAGAGGGGGGCACACTGACCAGGATTTAACAGGGAGAGGGCACATTGCTGGGATTCAGAAGGGAGAGGGCACACTGCCCAGAATTCAGCAGTGAGAGGACACATTGATGGGATTCAGCAGGAAGGGGGGCACACTGCATGGGATTCGTCCGGAAATGGGCACACTGCACGGGACTCAGCAGGAAGAGGGCACACTGCCCGGGATTCGGCAGACAGGAGGAACATCGCCAGGGATTCAGCAGGAAGAGGGTACACTGCCCAGGATTCAGCAGGGAAAGGGCACACTGCCCGGGATTCGGCCGGCAGAAGGAACATTGCCCGGGATTCAGCAGGAAGACGGCACACTGCCCAGGATTCAGCAGGAAGAGGGCACACTGCCCAGGATTCAGCAGGGAGAGGGCACATTGCTGGGATTCAGCAGGGAGAGGGCACATTGCCCGGGATTCAGCAGGCAGAATGAACACTGCCCGGGATTCAGCAGGAAGGGGGCACATTATTCCCTGGGATACAGTAGGGAGAGGGCACACTGCCCGTGATTGAGCAGGGAGACGGCACACTGCCCGAAATCCGTCCGGAAATGGGTATACACCCGGGATTCAGCAGGCAGAAGGAACACTGCCCGGGATTCAGCAGGAAAAGGGCACACTGCCAAGAATTCACCAGCGAGAGGGCACACTACTTGGGATTCAGCAGGAAGGGGACACACTGCGCTGATTCAGCAGAGAGAGGGCACAGTGCTGGAATTCGGCAGGAAGAGGGCATACTGCCCGGGTTTCAGCAGGGAACTGACACACTGTCCAGGATTAGGCAGGAAGAGGCAACATTGTTGGGATTCAGCAGGGAGAGGGGAAACTTTCCGGGATTCAGCAGAAAGATAGCACACTGCCAGGGATTCAGCAGGAAAAGTGCACACTGCCTGGGATATGTCTGGGAATGGGCACACTGCCAGGGATTCAGCAGGGAGAGTGCACACTGCCCGGAATTCGTCCGGGAATGGGCAGGCAGCCCGGTATACAGTAGAAGAGGGCACACTGCCCGGGATACAGCAGGAAGAGGGCACATTATTCCCTGGATACAGCAGGAAGGAGGCACACTGCCCGGGATTCGTCCGGGAATGGGCACATTGCCCGGGATACAGCAGGAAGAGGGCACATTATTCCCTGGGATACAGCAGGAAGGAGGCACACTGCACGGAATTCGGCAGGAAGGGGGCACACTGCACGGAATTCGGCAGGAAGGGGGCACACTGCCCGGGAATCGGCAGGGAGAGGGCACACTGCCCGGGATTCTACAGCGAGTTGGCACACTGCCCGGGAATCGACAGGGAGAGGGCACACTGCCCGGGATTCAACAGCGAGTTGGCACACTGCCCGGGATTCAGCAGGAAGAGGGCACATTGCTGGAATTCAGCAGGATGAAGGCATATTGCCCGGGATTCAGCAGGGAACAGGCAATCCTAACGGGATTCAGCAGGAAGAGGGCACACTTCATGCGATTCAGCAGGGACAGGGCACATTGCATGGGATTCGGCAGGAACGGGGCACACTGCATGGGATTCGGCAGGGAGAGGGCACACAGCTCGGGATTCAGCAGGAAGACGGCACACTGCCCGGGATTCAGCAGGAAGACGGCACACTGCCTGGGATACAGCAGGAAGAGGGCACACTGCTGGGATTCAGCAGGAAGAGGGCACACTGCCGGGATTCAGCAGGAAGAGGGCACACTGCCGGGATTCAGCAGGAAGGGGGCACACTGCTGGGATTCAGCAGGAAGGGGGGGGGTCACACTGCCCAGGATTCAACAGGGAGAGGGCACACTGCATGGGATTCAGTAGGGAGAGGGCACACTGCCCAGAATTCAGCAGTGAGAGGACACATTGATGGGATTCAGCAGGAAGGGGGCACACTGCATGGGATTCGTCCGGAAATGGGCACACTGCACGGGACTCAGCAGGAAGAGGGTACACTGCCCAGGATTCAGCAGGGAGAGGGAACACTGCCCGGGATTCAGCAGGAAGGGGGCACACTGTCTGGGATTCAGCAGGAAGAGGGCACACTGCCCAGGATTCAGCAGGAAGAGGGCACATTGCTGAGATTCGGCAGGAAGAGGTCACACTACCTGGGATTCAGCAGGAAGAGGGCACACTCCCCAGGATTCAGCACGGAGAGAACACAGTTCCCAGGATTCAGCAAGAGGGCACACTCCCCGGGATTCACCAGGAAGAGGGCACACTGCCCAGGATTCAGCAAGAGGGCACACTCCCCGGGATTCACCAGGAAGAGGGCACACTGCCCTGGATACAGCAGGGAGAGGGCACACTGCCCAGGATTCGGCAGGCAGAAGGAACACTGCCCGGTATTCAGCAGGAAGGGGCACACTGCTGGGATTTAGCAGGAAGGGGGGCACACTGCCTGGGATTCAGCAGGAAAAGTGCACACTGCCCGGGATTCAGCAGGAAAAGGGAACTCTGCCCGGAACTCGGCAGTAGAGGGCACATTGCTGGAATTCAGCAGGGAGAGGGCCTACTGCCCGGGATTCAGCAGGGAACAGACACTGCCCGAGAATCACCAGGAAGAGGACACACTGCCCAGGATTCAGCAGGGAGAGGGCACATTGCCCGGGATTCAACACGAAGAGGGCACACTGCCCGGGATTCAGCAGGAAAAGGGCACTCTGGCCCGAATTCAGCAGGAAGAGGGCACATTGCCCAGAATTCAGCAGGAAGAGGGCACACTGCCCAGGATTCAGCAGGGAGAGGGCACACTGCCTGGATTCAGCAGGGAGAGGGCACACTGCCCAGGATTCAGCAGGGAATGGGCACAAATGCCCAGGATTCATCCGGGAATGGGCACAATGCCCGGGATTCCGCAGGGCGGTTGGCACACTGCCCGGGATTCAGCAGGGAGAGCGCACAATGCCTGGGATACGGCAGTAAAAAGGGCACACTGCATGGGATTCAGCAGGGGGAGGGCACATTACATGGGATTCAGCAGGAAAAGGGCACACTGTCCGGGATTCAGCAGACAGAAGGAACACTGCCCGGGATTCAGCAGGAAGGGGGCACATTATTCCCTGGGATACAGTAGGGAGAGGGCACACTGCCTGCGATTGAGTAGGGAGACGGCACACTGCCCGAAATTCGTCCGGAAATGGGCATACACCCGGGATTCGGCAGGCAGAAGGAACACTGACCGGGATTCAGCAGGAAGAGGGCACACTGCCCAGAATTCACCAGCGAGAGGGCACACTACCTGGGATTCAGCAGGAAGGGGACACACTGCGCTGATTCAGCAGAGAGAGGGCACATTGCTGGGATTCGGCAGGAAGAGGGCATACTGCCCAGGATTCAGCAGGGAACAGACACACTGTCCGGGATTAGGCAGGAAGAGGCAACATTGTTGGGATTCAGCAGGGAGAGGGGAAACTTCCCGGGATTCAGCAGGAAGAGAGCACACTGCCAGGGATTCAGCCGGGAGAGTGCACACTGCCTGGAATATGTCTGGGAATGGGCACACTGCCCAGGATTCAGCAGGGAGAGTGCACACTGCCCGGGATTCGTCCGGGAATGGGCACGCAGCCCGGTATACAGTAGGGAGAGGGCACACTGCCCGGGATACAGCAGGAAGAGGGCACATTATTCCCTGGGATACAGCAGGAAGGAGGCACACTGTACGGAATTCGGCAGGAAGGGGGCACAATGCCCGGGAATCGGCAGGGAGAGGGCACACTGCCCGGGATTCAGCAGGAAGAGGGCACATTGCTGGAATTCAGCAGGGAACAGGCAATCCTACCGGGATTCAACAGGGAGAGGGCACACTGCCCGGGATTCAGCAGGAAGAGGGCACACTGCCCGGTATTCAGCAGGAAGGGGCACACTGCTGGGATTTAGCAGGAAGGGGGCACACTGCCTGGGATTCAGCAGGGAGTGGGCACACTGCCCAGGTTTCGGCAGGGAGAGGGCACAAATGCCCAGGATTCATCCGGGAATGGGCACAATGCCCGGGATTCAGCAGGGCGGTTGGCACACTGCCCGGGATTCAGCAGGAAGGGGGCACACTGCCCGGGATTCAACATGGAGTTGGCATACTGCCCGGGGATTCTGCAGGAAAAGGGCACACTGCACGGGATTCAGCAGGAAAAGGGCACTCTGCCCGGAATTCAGCAGGAAGAGGGCACATTGCTGGAATTCAGCAGGGAGAGTGCATACTGCCCGGGATTCAGCAGGGAACAGACACTCTGCCCGAGAATCACCAGGAAGAGGGCACACTGCCCAGGATTCACCAGGGAGAGGACAATTCCCGGGATTCAACAGGGAGTTGGCATACTGCCCGGGATTCAGCACGAAGAGGGCACACTGCCCGGGATTCAGCAGGGCGGTTGGCACACTGCCCGGGATTCAGCAGGGAGAGCGCACAATGCCTGGAATACGGCAGTAAAAAGGGCACACTGCATGGGATTCTGCAGGAAGGGGGCACACTGTCCGGGATTCGACAGACAGAAGGAACACTGCCCGGGATTCAGCAGGAATAGGGCACACTGCCTAGGATTCAGCAGGGAGGGGGCACACTGCCCGGGATTCAGCAGGAAGGGGGCACACAGCTGGGATTCAGCAGGGAGAGGGCATACTGCCCGGGATTCAGCAGGGAGGGGGCACACTGCCTGGGATTCAGCAGGAAAGGGGGCACACTGCTTGGGATTCAACAGGGAGTTGGCACACTGCCCAGGATTCAGCACGAAGAGGGCACAATGCCCGGGATTCAGCAGGAAAAGGGCACACTGCCCAGAATTCAGCAGGAAGAGGGCAAATTGCTGGAATTCGGCAGGGTGAGGGCACACTGCCCAGGATTCACCAGGCAGAGGGCACATTGCATGGGATTCAGCAGGATGAGGGCACACTGCCCAGGATTCATCAGGAAACGAGCACTCCTACAGGGATTCAGCAGGCAGATTGCATGGGATTCTGCAGGGAGAGGACACACTGCCCAGGATTCAGCAGGCAGAAGGAACACTACCCGGAATTCAGCAGGCAGAAGGAACCCTGCCCGGAATTCAGCAAAGAGGGCACACTGCTCGGGATTCAACAGGAAGTAGGCACACTGCCCAGGATTCAGCACGAAGACAGCACAATGTCCGGGATTCAGTGGGAAAAGGGCACACCACCTGGGATTCTGCAGGAAGAGGGCACATTGCTGGAATTTGGCAGGGAGAGGGCACATTGCCTGGGATTTGGCAGGATGAGGGCACACTGCCCAGGATTCAGCAGGGAGAGGGCACATTGCTGAGATTCGGCAGGAAGAGGGCATACTACCTGGGATTCAGCAGGCAGAAGGAACACTACCCGGAATTCAGCAAAGAGGGCACACTGCCCGGGATTCAACAGGAAGTAGGCACAATGCCCAGGATTCAGCACGAAGACAGCACAATGTCCGGGATTCAGCGGGAAAAGGGCACACCACCTGGGATTCTCAAGGAAGAGGGCACATTGCTGGAATTTGGCAGGGAGAGGGCACATTGCCTGGGATTTGGCAGGATGAGGGCACACTGCCCAGGATTCAGCAGGGAGAGGGCACATTGCTGGGATTCAGCAAGAAGAGGGCACATTGCTGGGATTCAGCAAGAAGAGGGCACACTGCAGGGGATTCAGCAGGGAGAGGGCACATTACATGGGATTCAGCAGGATGGGGCTCACTGCCTCGTATTCAGCAGGAAGAGGGCACATTGCTGGGATTCAGCAGGAAGGGGGCACACTGCCCGGGATTCAGCAGGAAGAGGGCACACTGCCCGGGATTCAGCAGGAAGGGGGAACACTGCCCGGGATTCAGCAGGAAGGGGGCACACTGCCGGGATTCAGCAGGAAGGGGGCACACTGCCGGGATTCAGCAGGAAGGGGGCACACTGCCCGGGATTCAGCACGAAGACAGCACAATGTCCGGGCACACCGACTGGGATTCTGCAGGAAGAGGGCACATTGCTGGAATTCGGCAGGGAGAGGGCACACTACCCGGGATTTAGCAAGCAGAAGGAACACTGCCCGGGATTCCGCAGGAAGAGGGCACACTGCCTTGGATTCAGCAGGGAGAGGGCACACTGCCCGGGATTCAGCAGGGAGAGGGCACACTGCCCAGGATTCAGCAGGGAGAGGGCACATTATTCCCTGGGTTACAGCAGGAAGGAGGCACACTGCACGGAATTCAGCAGGAAGAGGGCACATTGCTGGAATTCAGCAGGATGAGGGCATACTGCCCGGGATTCAGCAGGGACAGGCAATCCTACCGGGATTCAGCAGGAAGAGGGCACACTTCATGGGATTCAACAGGGAGAGGGCACATTGCATGGGATTCGGCAGGAAGGGGGCACACTGCATGGGATTTGGCAGGAAGAGGGCACACTGCCCGGGATTCGGCAGGAAGAGGGCACACTGCCGGGATTCAGCAGGAAGGGGCCACACTGTTGGGATTCAGCAGGAAGGGGCCACACTGCTGGGATTCAGCAGGAAGGGGCCACAATGCTGGGATTCAGCAGGAAGGGGGGGTCACACTGCCCAGGATTCAACAGGGAGAGGGCACACTGCCCAGAATTCAGCAGGGAGAGGGCACATTGCTGGGATTCAGCAGGATGAGGGCATACTGCCCGGGATTCAGCAGGGAACAGGCACTCCTACCGGATTCAGCAGGAAGAGTGCATATTGCTGGGATTCAGCAAGAAGAGGGCACACTGCAGGGGATTCAGCTGGAAGAGGGCACACTGCCCAGGATTCAGCAGGGAGAGGGCACACTGCCCAGGATTCAGCAGGGAGAGGGCACACTGCCTCGTATTCAGCAGGAAGAGGGCACATTGCTGGGATTCAGCAAGAAGGGGGCACACTGCCCGGGATTCGGCAGGCAGAAGGAACACTGCCCGGGATTCAGCAGGAAGAGGGCACACCGCCCAGGATTCAGCAGGACACATTGCTGGGATTCAGCAGGAAGGGGGGGGGGGGCACACTGACCAGGATTCAACAGGGAGAGGGCACACTGCATGGGATTCAGTATGGAGAGGGCACACTGCCCAGAATTCAGGAGGGAGAGGACACATTGATGGGATTCAGCAGGAAGGGGGCACACTGCATGGGATTCGTCCGGAAATGGGCACACTGCACGGGACTCAGCAGGCATAGGGCACACTGCCCGGGATTCGGCAGACAGGAGGAACATTGCCAGAGATTCCGCAGGAAGAGGGTACACTGCCCAGGATTCAGCAGGAAGGGGGCACACTGCCCGGGATTCAGCAGGAAGAGGGCACATTGCTGAGATTCGGCAGGAAGAGGGCACACTCCCTGGGATTCAGCAGGGAGAGGGCACACTCCCCGGGATTCAGCACGGAGAGGGCACAGTTCCCAGGATTCAGCAGGAAGGGGGCACACTATCCGTAATTCAGCAGGAAGAGGGCACATTGCCCGGGATTCAGCAGGGAGAGGACACACTGCCCGGGATTCGTCCGGGAATGGGCACAAATGCCCGGGATTCATCCGGGAATGGGCACCAAGCCCAGGTTCAGCAGGGCAGTTGGCGCACTGCCCGGGATGCAGCAGGGAGAGCGCACACGACCCGGGATTCTTCCAGGAATGGGCACTTTGCCTGGGATTTGGCAGGGAGAGGGTACACTGCAGGAGATTTAGCAGCGAGAGGGTACACTGACTGGGATTAAACAGGGAGAGGGCGCACTGCCCGACATGCACAGGGAGAGGGCACACTGCCCGGGATTCAGCAGGGAGAGGACACACTGCCCGGGATTCAGCAGGGAGAGGGCACACTGCCCGGGATACAGCAGGGAGAGGGCACACTGCCCGGGATACAGCAGAAAGGGAGCACACTGACCGGGATACAGCAGGAAGGGGACACACTGTCCGGGATACAGCAGGCAGTGGCACAGTGCCCGGGATGCAGCAGGAAGGGGGCACACTGCCCGGGATGCAGCAGGAAGGGGGCACACTGCCCAGG
>NW_025205901.1:10130-11000 GCF_004010195.1 Chiloscyllium plagiosum | reverse complement strand
ATAGGAAGGGTTTGGAGGGATATGGGCCGGGTGCTGGCAGATGAGACTAGATTGGGTTGGGATATCTGGTCGGCATGGACGGGTTGAACTGAAGGGTCTGTTTCCATGCTGTACACCTCTATGACTCTATGCTCCCAGATAGACCTGTTCCACCATAGAACATCCCGGGTGGCCTCTTCCTTCAAAGACCGCATTTTCCCCTCCCACATGGTCTATGATGCCCTCTAGCACATCTTCTTAACTTCCTTTTGCTCTGCCCTTGAACCCCACCCCTTCAATCGCAACAGGGAAAGAACCCCCTTCCACCTCACCTTCCTCTGCATGCATTGCATTGTCCTCTGCTACTTTCACAACCTGCAAACAGACCCCACCATGAGGGATATATTTCCCTCCCCACTGCTATCTGCATTCTGGAGAAACCATTCCTCTGTGACTCCTTTGTCAGATCCGTGTCCCCCACCAGCCCACACTGCCCCCACCACTCACCCCCGCCCCCACCCCCCAACACCTTCCCCTGCCACCGTAGGAAGTGCAAAACCTGCGCCCACACCACCCCACCTCAACTCAGTCCAAGGCCTCAAAGGATTTTTCCACATCCAACAGAAATTTACTTGTACTTCCGTGCACATAATCTACTTTAACTGTTGCACCCGATGTGATCTCCTCTACATCAAGGAGACAGGGCACCAACTTGTGGATTGTTTCAGAGAACATCTCTGGGACAGCCGCACCAACCAACCCCACAGCCCCGTGGGTGAACATTTTAACTTCCCCTCCACTCCACCAAGGACATGCAGGTCATGAGCCTCCTCCATCGTCTAACCCTTACCACCCGATGCCTGGTGGAAGAACGCCTCATCTTCTGCCTTG
>NW_025205901.1:0-6404 GCF_004010195.1 Chiloscyllium plagiosum | reverse complement strand
ATTATAACATTTAAAAGGCATCTGGATGGGTATATGAACAGGAAGGGTTCAGAGGGATATGGGCCAAATGATGGCAAATGGGACCAGATTAATTTAGGATATCTGGTTGGCATGGACAAGTTGGACAAAAGAGTCTGTTTCCATGCTGTACAGCCCTATGAGTCTATGAGCAACATGAAGTTGGGCTAAAGCAGAGCAATGTTACAAGGGTAGAAAAATACCTTTTTGTGATTTTGTGATGGGCTGGATGTTCACCTTGGGGTCCAGCATGACACCAAAATTGCAAACATCCTGTTTATGTTCTTAGGCAGTTGTGAGTGGAGAGATGGAGCTGGTAGTTAGGGAATGGAGTTAACAATAGCACCTTTGGAGATATTCATGGGCTGATCTGTGCCTACCCTTTGCTCTTGGCTGAATAGACCTGGCTTTCCATTTCATTTCGGATAAACTCATGGCAGAAGACTGGAAGCAACTCCCAACAGATAGCCACAGATCCAAGTTACAGTGAGGTAAAAATCTAAATAGATCTGATTTGATTGATGTTATTGTACATTTGAACATCACGCAATGATGTTTGTAGCTGCAGAGCTACTCGCTGAATACTAATAGTTTCTGACTTCCCTTCCTATATTGAGGGTGCCTTGAAACAGGATTATTTAATCAGCCCTTTTCTTAATACACGCTAGAGCAAGTAATGAGTTTTAAAATTGCATTTTAATTGTATTTTTAAGAAGATTTATATATTGTAGCTGGCCTGAACCAATGGAACTGAAATTGGAGCCATATATATTACAGAAATGTATCATTTTTAGATTATTTGAATGATAATTAGGAAGCAAATAAGATGTATAAAACACTAGAGATTGCAGTTTATCACAAAGACGGATGAAAGCAGAGAGCTGTACTGTGGCGTTGTTTGTAAAAGGACAGGAAATGAATTACAATGACAGCTCGAACATATATAGTGTAAAGACGCAGCACGAAGCAGCATCAAGCTGGTTTGGGGAATGCAGGAAATGGGAAATCTTACAAAGATAAAAATAGCAAAAGAAGTAGACCATTTGGCACCTGGAGCCAGCCATTCAATAATATCATGGATGACCTGTTTGTGTTTCGAATTCCACATTCCCATCCATCCTGGTAACGTTTAAATCTCTTGCTGAACAAGAATCTATTTACCAGTGCCTTAAAAAAAATGTCACTTGCATCATCTTCTGAGACAGAGTTCCAAAGTCACACAATCTTCAATGAAAATAATTTTTTCTCACCTCTGTCCTGTAATGGTGATGCCTAATTTTAAAACAGTGCTCTCTAGTTCTGGACTCACCCACAAGAGAATCGTCCTTTCCACGGCCACTATGTCAAGACCATTCAGGGTCCTTCAACCTTCAATTAAATCACCCCACACTCTTGAGTCTCCAGTAGAAACAAGTGCAGCCTGTCCAACATAGCAAAACTAGAGTAAATGGGAATCAGGGGATTATTCATCTCTGGCTGAAGTCATAGAATCCCTATAGTGTGGAAGCAGGCCGTTCAGTCCACACCAACCCTCCAACCTATAACCAACATCTTACCCTATCCTTGAATTTCTCATGGCTATTCCACCTAGTCTGCAGATCCATGAACGCTATGGGTAATTTAGCATCCCCAATGCACCTAACCTACACATATTTGCATTGTGGGAGGACACCGCAGCGCCGTACTGAAATCCACACAAACATAGGGAGAATGTGCAAGCTCCGTACAGTCGTCCAAGGGTGGAATCAAATCCGGGTCCCTGGTGTTGTGAGGGAGCAATGCTGACCACTGAGCCACGCTGCCATCTACAACAGTCATAACCTAGAATAATGGATGACAGTTATGTTTGTGGTAGAATGGTCATCCCTGCTCTAGGACATCACTGCGGGAGTTCCTCAAAGTAATGCCCTAGGCTCAGCCATCTTCAGCTGCTTCATCAATGAAATACTGTCACTCATAAAGTCAGAAGTGGGAATGTTTGCTATTGGTTGCTCAGTATTCAGCACCATTGTGACTCATCAGATACTGGGGCAGCTTGTGTCCAAATGTAGCATGGTGTGGACAATATCCAGGCTTGGGTTGACTGTGGTAAGTTGTGCCACACAAGTACCAGACAATGACTATCTCCAGCAAGAGAGATTTTAAGCATTACCCCTTGACATTTGGTGCTAATGCCATCACTGAATCAACAAATTACACCAACTTGGAGATAATCATTTACTACAGACTGAACTGGAGTAGTCTTATAAATACTGTGGCTATCACAGGAGATCAGAAGCTAGGAATCCTGTAGTGAGTAACTCACTGCCCCCCGCAGATCTCCAAAGCCTGTCCACCAGCTACAAGGCACAATTTGGGAGGATGACAGGATTTTCCTTCCTTGCTTGGATGGGTGCAACTCCAACAATACTACAAAGCTTGACCTCATCCAGGACAAAGCAATCCACTTGATTGATACCATGTCCACAAATACTCACTTACTCCACCACCGATGCTAAGTGTCAACAGAATGTACCTTCTACAAGATGCATTACAGAAGTCACCATGGCTCCTAAAACAGCATCTTCCACATCCATGATCACTACTTTCTAGAAGGACAGCGGCAGCAGACACATGAGAACACCACTACCCGTAAGTTCCCCTCCAAACCACACTCACCTTGACTTGGAAATACATCACCATTCATTCATTATTGCTGAGTCAAAACCCTAGAATTCCCTCCCCAAAAACATTGTGACTAAGCCTACACCAAATAGACTGCATTGGTTTAAGAAGGCATCTCATCACCACCTTCTCAAGGGTAAATAGGGATGGACGATAAATGGTGGCCACCCAGAGACACCAACATCCCATGAATGAATACAAATAAAACTATTTTTTAATCTCTTCATTCTGGGAAACCTCCTCTTAACCTGACTCTGTTTGGCAAGTTCTACAGTGCACTATATGGAAATCACAACTATAGGACACATGCTGTGTGAGCCCTGGTCTACATTTATAATGGTGCACTGAACTCCATAGACTGAAAGGAAGTATTATAGTTCCTACCTTTAAAAAAAAGTGACAAGGTAGACTCTGGTAACTATAGTCCATTAATTCCTTTACAGGAAAGTTACCAGAGGGAATCATTACAGATGTAACCTGTGTTTTGATTACAGATAATTCTTGGGACATCCAACATGGTTTCATATAAAGGAGGCTACTTCTTAAAAATCTACCTGAAGTTTTGAAGAGGTCACCAAACTGGTGAATAAGGGAAGCTGATTCTATTTTGTCTACTTAGACATCTAAAAGGTCTGTGGGAGGTACTACTTAAGAGGTTTCTATACAGTATTGAAATCTCTGGCATTAATAGTAATAAATTGTGTTGTATTGAGAACTGGGTTGGGACGACACAGATAAAAATATATTTCAGTTGATTTTCATACCAGTTCTCTTGAATTTTAAGAGTCTGTCTCCTGACTCAAGCAATGATCAGATGGGCACTGCTGTGGATCATGATGTGGAGGTGCTGGTGTTGGACTGGGATGGACAAAGTTAAAAATCACACAACAACAGGTTATAGTCCAACAGGCTTATTTAGAGGCACTAGCTTTCAGAGCACTGCTCCTTCATCAGGTAGCTAACGCTTCCAAATAAATCTATTGGGCTATAACCTGGTGTTGTGTGATTTTTAACGTGGATCAGTGATAGCATTCTTGCCGCTATGTCCAAAGACTGTACATTCAAATCCTACTCCAGAGACAAGACAATAAGAAATTAGATTAAACCTCCTTTGCAGCAGTGAAGGAATACTGCACTGACTTTTGAAGGAAAGTAGAGATGGTATCCTGAGCAAAATTTATCCCACAATCAACATAACTAAAGAACAAAATATCTATTCGTTATCACATCACTATTTGTGGAACCTTGTTAAGCATAAACTGATTGTTTGTTTCCCCACATTAGAACAAGTACTGTTCTTGAAAATTGTTTTATTATTTGTAAATCACATTGGAATGTCTTGAAGTTATGAAAGGCACTACATAAATGCAAGTCTTTCTTCATTTCTTTCCATTTCAGCTCTATGATGCAGGCTGTAAAGTTGTAGCTTGATTGATGCAAAACATTTAAACATAATAGATTAGCAGAGTAAGGAACAATCATTCTGAATTTATTAGAACATTCATTACATGAACTTATGATTAAATTATGTCAAGCATAAATAAAATATATCAGAGCAAATAACACGCAGCAGCAGCATGTAAAATATTTAAGCTGGGTAAAAATCTAATGAATCATTGTTGAATTATTGACAGCAGGATGTATCTATAGTTACTGATCCTGGGAATATTTGTCACTAAGATTTTTAAAAAGATGGGGCTTACTGACCAAACTTGATAACAGTGGTAAGAAGAATTTTGTGTGGTGAGAAGGATGGAAATGTGAAGATGATGAGCTGGAAAGTATGTTGTAATGTCGAGTGACATCCTTATGAAAATATGAATGTATCTTTCTTCACAAACATAAATACTGGGCTGCAGGCTATTTCACGGAACTCTGTCTATGATCATCTATCAGGAAAAGCCCAAGAGAAAACAAATAACTATTTCCACATCATCTCGTCTCCTCTCCCCTAAATTTCCCCCTCCCCCATCCTTTCCCCTAAACCCAACCTCTCCCAAAAGCCCACACTCATACCAATCCCACCAATAGCCTCCCAAAACCTATCCTCTCCCCAAAAGCTGACATCCCTGCCCCAAAGCCCCCACACACCAAATCCTACCATCACCCTCCCAGAACATGCAAAATGCAGACTGGATGATTGCTTTGCAGAATAGTGATGTTCTGGTTGTAAAAATGACCCCAAGCTTCCAGTTTTCTGCCTCTTCAACATACCACTGTGTTCCCACACCAACATTTCTGTCTCCGGCCTGCTGCAGTACTCCAGTGAGGCACGGCACAAGCTCCAATAGCAACATCTCACTTTCCACCTGCAGCCTTCAGGATTCAATATTGAGTTCATTGCTTCCATGTCCTTTACCCACCCCTACACCCCAGGCCACATCACGACATGTGCTGCTTTCAGCACAGTCAACCCATTTTCACCTACTCATTGTCCCCATTATAAACATTTCTCTTTCTTTGGCTTACTATTACCCATCGCTTTGTCTGCTCAACTCTCTCTCTGCATTCCATCCCTAACTATTTGCTCACTTCCTTTCTCTTGCTATAATCAGTCCTGAAGAAGGGTCACTGGACTTGAAATGTTAATTCTACTTTCTCTCCACAGAAGCTACTAGACCTGCTGGGTTTCTCCAACAAATTCTATTTTTCTTCCATATCTTCAATATCTGCAGCTTTTTGTTTTATTTTCAGATCTGTTATTTCACTTCACTTCTGGCGCTGTGTCTAAATTTTCATAAGACCATAAGACCATAAGACATAGGAGTTGAAGTAAGGCCATTCAGCCCATCGAGTTCACTCCACCATTCAATCATGGCTGATGGGCATTTCAATGCAACCACTCCGCACTCTCCCTGTGTCCCTTAATCCTTGAGAGATTAAGAATTTATCAATCTCTGCCTTGAAGAGCCTCCATTGTGCTCTGTAGCAATGAATTCCACAGGCCCACCACTCTCTGGCTGAAGAATTGTCTCCTCATTTCCATTTTAAATCAACCCCCTCTAATTCTAAGGCTGTGCCCATGCGTTGTCGTATCCCTAACTGACGGAACAAATTCCCAGCGTCATGATACCTATTACCATGACTCCAATGATAATAGATAGCAATAATCTAAGATGATGGTCTTACCTGATCCAAGACACAAAAGGTGCCAATATGGTCTAGTTGGTAATCTCTGAGTCAGAAGATTGCAAGTATAATTGTAAGTATGATTTTGGTCAATGCTACAGTGCAGGACCTGGGGAGTACTGCACTGATGGAGCCACAGTCTCCTTGGTGAGATGTTAAACTGAGGTGTTATCTTCCCTCTTAGATGAACATGAATAGGTTCCATGATTTCAATGAAGAGCGGGGATCTCCCCTCAGTACCCACATGAATAATCTAAAAATTAGGGCCCAAACGTTCTGGAGAGATATGAGAACTCACTTCTACACACAAAAGGTAGTAGAGATTTGGAACTGTCTTCCACAAATGGAAGTTGATGCAGGGTCAGTTGTTTTAAATTTTAAATCTGAGATGGATCATTTTTGTTAAACAAAGGTATTAAAGGATACAGTTGGTACTGTTATGACATGCGTTTTTTCAACACGAATTGGCTATAATGCAATTGAAAATATTCGACCATTATTTGTAGAATGTGAGCTTTCCTTACCTGTACTGGTTTTAATGAGATTCCGGTCCCATTGGTTTAAATGGTGCTGCTATTACATGATTTTCTTAT
>NW_025205900.1:0-11000 GCF_004010195.1 Chiloscyllium plagiosum | reverse complement strand
CTCAACATTTCAATTCCCCCTCCCACTCCACCAAGGATATGCAGGCCTTTGGACTCCTTCATCGTCAGACCACAACAAAACGAAGCACCGCCTTCCTATCCTGCAATCTTCTTCCTGACCTCTCCGCCCCCACCCCAGTCTGACCTATCACCCTCACCTTGACCTCTTTCCACCTATCGCATTTCTGACGCCCCTCCCCCAGGTCCCTCCTCCCTACTTTTTTTATCTTAGCCTGCTGGACAAACTTTCCTCATTCCTGAAGAAGGGCTTATGCCCGAAACGTCGATTCTCCTGTTCCCTGGATGCTGCCTGACCTGCTGCGCTTTTCCAGCAACACATTTTCAGCTCTGCTCTCTAGCATCTGCAGACCTCACTTTCTCCGCAATACATCCTTGCTCCAGCTTCAATTCTTTTCCTACTTTTTCTTTTATAAACTTCAAAAATGTATTTTCTGTTGATAGTGTATCCCAGTACTTCTGTTTAGGATTGATAATTTCCTATTCTATGACTTCAATACTTAAAGCTCCTTTTTTAGGAGCATTGTAATAGCATGTGTTACTCCCAGCTAAAGATTTCTTGACACCTACTGACTGAAAATGGAAGTCAATGTTTTGAAAATTCTCTCCACTAACCTGTTTGGTTAGTTCCCTATGAGCTGTGGGTAACTTTATCTCACTTAGTATTATGGGTATTGTAGTTTATAAAAGTGAATTGTTCACTCTAAATCCAGACAAAGCCATATGTTTTACTTTGAATTCCAAAAACATACACGTGCAATAAACAATATTTACTCTATATATAGAGTCATAGAGATGTACAGCACTGAAACAGACCCTTCGGTCCAACCCGTTCATGCCAACCAGATATCCCAACCCAATCTAATCCCACCTGCCAGCACCCTGCTCATATCCTTGCAAATCCTTCCTATTCATATACCCATCCAGATGCCTCTTAAATGTTGCAATTGTACCAGCCTCCACCACATCCTCTGGCAGCTCATTCCATACACGTACCACCCTCTGCGTGAAAAAGTTGCCCCTTAGGTCTCTTTCATATCTTTCCCCTCTCATCCTAAACCTATGCCCTCTAGTTCTGGACTCCCCGACCCCAGGGAAAATACTTTGTCTATTTGCCCTATCCATGCCCCTCATGATTTTATAAACCCTCAGCCTTTGATGCTCCAGAGAAAACAGCCCTCGTCTATTCAACCTCTCCCTATAGCTCTCATCCTCCAACCCTGTCAACATCCTTGTAAATCTTTTCTGAATCCTTTCAAGTTTCTCAACATCTTTCCAACAGGAAGGAGACCAGAATTGCACGTAATATTCCAACAGTGGCCTAACCAATGTCCTGTGCAGCTGCAACGTGTCCTCCCAATTCCTGCACTCTATACTCTGACCAATAAAGGAAAGCATACCAAACGCTGCCTTCACTATCCTAGCTAACTGCGACACCACTTTCAAGGAGCTATGAACCTGCACTCCAAGGTCTCTTTGTTTAACAACACTCACTCGGACCTTAGCATTAAGTGTATACGTCCTGCTAAGATTTGCTTTCCCAAAAATGCAGCACCTCGCATTTATCTAAATTAAACTCCATCTGCCACTCCTCAGTCCAAGTCTATTCAAATCCTCCTGAAGTTGCTTTACATCTTTATCACACTCCAATTTAGCTCTGTATCATCCACAAAGTAGAAACATTATATTTGGACCCACTTCCATATTGTTGATACATATTGTGTACAGCCAGGGCCTAGAGTACTGATCCTTGCTGTACCCCACAAGACATAACCCGCCAACAAATGTATGAGCCATTTATTCCTACGCTTTGCTTTCTGTCTGTAGGCCAACATTAATCTGTGCAAGCACATTACGTCCCATCCCATGTGCTTTAATTTTTCCAGCAGCTAACTGCAGAGGACGTTATCAAAAGCCTTTTGCAAAACTCAGCAGGCTACATCCACTGGCACTTCTTTATCAATTTTGTGAGTAATACCTTCAAAAAAACTCCAACAAGTGTGTCAAACCCAATATCTCATTTGCAAATCCATGCTGATTATGCCCAATCAGATTATCACCAACCAACTGTCTATTTAACCCTGCCTTGACAATAAATTCCAGTATTTTCCCCACTATTGATGTAAGACTAACAAATCTGTAGTTTCCGGTTTTCTTTCCTGCTTCCTTCTCAAAATAGGGTTGCATTTTTTACATTTCAGTCTGCAGGAATCGTTCCAGAATGAACAGAATTTTGGAATGTAATTACAGATTCATTGACTATCTCTACTGAGAACTTGTTCAACATTATGAGATATAAGCCATGAGATCCTGGGGATTTATCAACATTCAGTTCCATTAATTTCTTCTCACTAATGTTCATTTTCTTCAATTCCTCATTCTCCTTATCCATTTGGACCTCTATTCTGGTAGATTTCTGCTATATCCCTCAGTGAAACCAGATACAAGTAATCATTTAGTTTCTGTGCCGTTCCTCAATTCACCATTATAAATTCTTCTTACTCTGCCTATAATGGGCCCACATATGTTTTCACTAAACATTTCCTTTTCATATACACATAGAAACTTTAACAGTCCATCTTTATGTTAGTTGCTAGATAGCACACATATTCCATTCTCCCTTTCCTCATCAGTTTCTGGGTCCTCTTTTGTTCCATTTGATAAGTCTCCCAAACCTCAGAATTACTGTATTTCTGGTAACTTTACAGGCCTTTTCTTTTAATCTTATATAATCCTGAACTATCTTTGTTGGCCACAGGTGATTGAACTTTTTTCTGGGTTTTTGCACCTTGAAGGAATGTATGGTTACTGTAAATCATGTAATAGTTCTTTAAAAACTATCCATTGCCAAAGTACAGTCACGTCTATTAATGTATTTTCTCATCCGCCTTAGCCAATTTGTCTCATGCCTTCCCTTATTGAAATACAACATCCTTACTTTCAAATATAGTATAAAATTCGATTGCATGGTGATCACTCACCTCCAAAGGTTCTTTTACAAGATTGCAAACCTTCATTTGTGGAGGCACAGCTTTAGTATTCTTTAAAGTATTGCACAAATGTTCATCTGGTGCAAAAAAACTCACAAACTTTACAGTGATTTTGTTTCTTGTATTCGTTTTTCAGCTTTGCATGTTTTCATACCTAACTTCTAACAGCAATGTTTAAATTCAATCACAAATTTATTGTCAATATGACCAAATAGGTTTGCTAAAACATGGTAAAGATGATTGGAAAACTTGAGAACCATTGAATAAGAAATCCTATAAGCATTTTACCACCAGAATGTATTAGTAAAATTGGTAAAATGCTTGTAGGTTTCTTATTCAAAGGTTCTCAAGCTTTTCGATCATGTTTAACGTGTTTTGCTAACCGCTCTGACAAGGATCAGTGACAAGGATGTTCCACATGTAAATAAAGGCTGATTTGGTGATGGGAGACGGGCCTCTGTGGAGTTATTTCACACTCTATACCAGTATCTCATCAAAACCTTGTATAAATGAAGTGAAGTCTCTCTCTCTACATTTGTATTCAATTCCCCATTTGCTAAATGAAGGGTACTATCAACTTTCCACATTACTTGCTAACCTGCTTTTGTGATTCATGCACTGGGACACCCAGATTCATCTGCATCTCAGAGCTCTGCAATCTCTCATCATTTAGATAATATGTGTAACTTATATCCTTCCTGCCAAAATTTTCCTACATTCCCCTTTACTAGATATTTGCCCACTCACTTGGCCTATCTATAGACCTCTGGAGTGTCCTACTCTCTTCTTCACAATTCATTTCCTATCTATCTTTCAGTCATCAAGAAATTTGGCAGTGATAGCTTTGGTCCCTTCATTCAAGTTGTTCATACAAATTGTAAACAGTTGAGATCCCAGCAACTGATCTCCATGGTACATCCATGGTATGGGCGGCACGGTGGCACAGTGGTTAGCACTGCTGCTTCAAAGCGCCAGAGACCCGGGTTCAATTCCTGCCTCTGCGACTCTGTGTGTGGAGTTTGCACATTCTCCCCGTGTCTGCGTGGGTTTCCTCCGGGTGCTCCGGTTTCCTCCCACAATCCAAAAATGTGCCGGTTAGGTGAATTGGCCATGTTAAATTGCCCGTAGTGTTAGGTGAAGGTAAATGTAGTGGAATGGGTGTGGTGGGTTGGGCTTCGGCGGCTCGGTGTGGACTTGTTGGGCCGAAGGGACCTGTTTCCACACTGCAAGTAATCTCATCTAATATCTTGTCAACCTGAGACATTTACCAGGACTTAAAGGATTCCAGTTGTTGTAAGATTAATATAATTTGGAGGATGTATTTAGCACAACCACATCAATATTTCAAGAATATAATTGCTTGGTAAATTTCACCATTATCATTACAAAAATGTCACTAACATGATCACAGTGCCTGGACCAAAAGGAACACATATTTTGCATTTATAATTGGTACATAAAAAGTTTACAAGTGCAATTTCTGATCAAAGTGTGGATAAAAAAATTATTAATAGGAAACATTGACATAAGAAGTGCACATAGACCTATCAAACATTAAATTCAGCTCAGAGAAAGTGAGGACTGCAGATGCTGGAGCTCAGAATTGAGAGTGTAGTGCTGGAAAAGCACAGCAGGTCAGGGGGCATCTGAGGAGCAGGAGAATTGACGTTCGGGCAAGTGACTACTTGACTCACTAAGCCTCAAATATTGTAGGAAGGAAGCATATGGACTATTCTGACTGGAACAAAGCCATCTGTCACATTAGAAAATAGGTATTAACTGTTAAACCTTGTTTATGAAAAATATAAGGGATCTCGTCTAGGTCTGAGGCCCCCATTACAAGTTAGGTCATCCAGAGGTAAGCAACAATAGAAAAGACAAATTTTACAGAGCCTGGGAGTTACGTTTATATAATGCATTTGTGACAATTTCCTGGAGAAATATATTATGGAACCAACAAGAGATGAAGCTGTTTAATACAAACAACAAGACTGCGTGATTGGATAAATATATGGATGATAAGGAATAGTGTAGGTTAGATGGGCTTCAGACTGGTTTCACAGGTCGGTGCAACATTGAGAGCCGAAAGGCCTGTACTGCGCTGTAATTTTCTATGTTCTGAAAAGGCAGCTCAGATAAAATAGAAAGGGAAAGCTTGACCTACCTGAGATAAGGCTTTTAAAATGATTATGTATTAGACACATATTTACACAAGAATAGAAGTTTACATTTATTATATATTGGGGAATTAAATTTCTGAAGCCTTGGATACACAGACACCCTTGATGAAACTTCTTTCTCCATCCACAAGAAGATGAGAACAAAAAGATATAAACAAGATAACCTCGTCAGAGTACCAAAAGACAAATAAAGTCACAAGCAGGGGCAGAAACAATTTAGAAAGACGGTCACTATGACCTCAAGAAAATAAACAATTGCCACTTTAAAAATCAGATACAAAGGAAGCTGTTCCCAAAATTGTCACAGAATCATAGTGTTAGATTGAATTACATATAACTTTGTAAGTAAGTAATTTTACATTAGAACTGATATTACAAATATTGTACCAATTGGTAGAAATTTACATCCTTTTTAATCTTCTGTCCTTAGATTAGCAAGGGATATGAACTGTGTGACTGAATTTGAAAGTCATTTATAGTGAGCAAGTATATGACGTGGCTGGCAAGTGTCTATGAAGGGAGATAATAATCAGTATTTGAATGTGATCAATAATCATAACAGCCCAAGGACAGGTGATAGGAGTCTGGCAAACAACATGAGATATTGGGAGGACCTAAGGTGGACCGTGGAGTTGTGCATCATTGATCATGTATTCACAGGATTGGATGTGTAGGTCGGAGGGGATGTGGCAAGTACTGATGTCAATGTTGCATGTAACCATTGTAATACGTATGTATAAATATCCTGCACTTTATTAGGAAAGGTCAAGTGTCACTGACTTTTGATTTGAGCTGTAATTAAGAGCGCACCTGGTCCCCACATAAAAGCCAGATTCTCAAAGGTCTCTGGCCTCTCCCACGTGTGGTAAATGAGCTCCAAATAATAATCGATTTGTGTACTGAATACAGGACTCAGACACCTGACAAGGTAGCACTGAGAAGTATGTATGCAAAATAAAGGGTTATGGCATTGAGGATTGGGGAATTTAAGTCTCGTGGGGTCTTGAAACCAGGAGCTATTATGGAATATACTTGATTTTTTAAAAAACACTTGTTCACATTTAGGACTAATAGTTTTCTTCAAGATACCCAGCAGGGATCTAAAGTAGGCATCAGACTTCTTGGACATAGTTTTTGGATGGTGAGGGTTTCCTATGTCGCCACCTGTTCTTAACAATCCTGCAGCTATTTAACACTCCAAAGTATTAATGGCTGGAGATGTGTGGAGGACCGGCCTCAGAGAGTTACCAGACAATCTGATTGTCCTGCAGCTCAGTTGCTCAGAGGCAGTAGTGCTGAGGACTAATATTACTAGTAGTCCCCAGATCTGGAATCCAGCACCAAGTGACTGCAGGGGATTTTACGAACAGTGAAGGAGTTGGGGTGAAGATGATGGGGATCTTTATGAAGTGGCAGCGGGGAGGGATGGGATAGGAAGAATCATTTGTGAGAAACAGATCTACCCACAAACCTACTAGCATCATAAAATTCTGCCATTAATTGCATGTCTAAATACCCACTTCAGGCACCAGAGGACACCTCTCTTGTCCTTACTTAATGCCTTGTCTTTCATACTTGGTATAAATCCATATCTCTTGTTTGCCTTTTTTGAATGTGCTACTGGAAAATGGCATGCACACAGCCCAGTTTAACCTGTCCTTATTTCTATATTTGAATTCAATGAAATTCCTATGTCAAAATTTCTAATGGGAAATACCAATAACACAGCCATCATCGTATCATTATATTTCATCATTATCATGACACTATGGAACCACATTAGTAGAAAGTACAATTACTGTGGGAGAAATTTACGATGGCTGGATCCAGCAACAATGTGGTAAAGAAATTTATATATAAAAAGCAAACAAGTGGATGCCCAAACTATCAAAAAACAAAATTGTAAAATTACTTACCACTGCCTTGCTTGAGCTTTCTTGTAAATCCCAAAGTAGAATATAATTATCAGTCAGTGATGCTATCTTTGTACCATATCCCATTGGCTCCCACAAAACACTACAGACAGAGCAAAATTCATCAATGACTATCTCAACAAACTAAACTAATAAATATGATTCATCAATTCAGTTTTACAGTACACTGTAGTAGTAACGGTTGCTCTGCAAGATTGGAATATAAGACAGTGAGCCAAAGACTGGTGCAAGTGTAGAAAAAAGATGTCCTTCTGACTGACTCTGTCCTGTTGTGTATTAATTTGAAGCACTACAAGAGCCTTATGACCTAGTTCTTCAGACAGTGTGTTCCAAATCTTGTACTGGGAATCAGAGAAACATTAATACAGAAAAGCTTGGCACTTCTCAATTTTAAAAGACAAATCCAAGATAAATCCATTCCAGTATACAGAGGAACCTCAATTATCCGGCATTCGATTATCCGAATATCGGATTGTCCGACAAAATTGCAAGGTCCCAATGCTCGGCTAAACCATGTTATCTGGCATTGGATTATCCAGATTTCGATTAACCAAACGGAATACTGCCCGCCTGTGTCCTTCGGATAATCAAGGCTCCTCTGTATTCTGATGCACCTACTGGCTGTCCATCAGACGACTTATGTTAAGGGGCCTCTACCTTTAAATCTTCATGAAAAGTGAATTCCGTATGTGAGGTCAAAGTGACAGAATTGAAAAGGGATTAAAGTTTTTTCCAGCACAGAGGGAATTTCAGATCATAGATCGTATGTCATAAATGAAATAATAGTGACAGGAATATAGCACCTGAATATTAATGTGATTCAAACATATTAAAAAGCTTAATTTTAAAGAAGAAAACTGTAATGGAAACTAAGACAGTTGCCTTGCAAGCTCAAATTGCAGCCCTGATGGCTTTGGTTCAAAGAGGCAACCAGAGTATCACAGCAGTCCATTGATTTGTTCTCTTACAGATTGGATGATTATGGTGGTACTACCCTAGGATTTTGGAAATGGCTCCCTGCAGCATGAATCTCCTACCCTGAGAGTGGCACTATTCCTCTTTCCACCCTTTCCACTCTGCTACCTTTACTATCAACCAGTGCAGCTCAGACAGAGATAGTGCAGTCTGAAGCCCAGTCATATGGGCATAAAGCTGCTGGGGATCATCTTCCAAGGCCACCTGCAATCTGCTGAATTGAAGATCTGCAGCCTTCCATCATCCATACATCAATAACTAGAGCAGTGAAAGAGACAAAGTGACATGAAAGTATGGCAAGCGGAACACAAAGTGATTGGTTTGATTTTGCATGCATTATTTAGTGACTGAATTACTAAAATTAGTTCTGAACATATGCTTTTGGGATTTTTTTATTTTGTATTATGGGAAAGAGGTCAGTGCATTAATCAGTGATAGAGAAAAGATCAAGAATGGAAAAGTATTGTTGAAGTACCTGGAATCAGTGGTGATTATGTAAAACCTGTAGGGTAATGACATAAGTGGGCTGTCTGCCTTGTAGCCTTCCTGACACGTCTTAATTATACATGGATATACTTCATCTTGCTGCACTCCCATTTCCTTGCAACTCAGCTTCTCATCTGATAGGTGGTGCGAGGACTGTTAGCTCATAACAGGAAGATTGTGCAGCATTCACGATGTTAACACAAGTCCTGAAACGTCTTTCGCTGAATATTGCAAGCCTTCTGCAGAGCAGCACAAGTAACTTGAGAATATCAGTGATGCTCTGTAACTTACTATGCAGATATAAATACAGTGGTACAGAGGACTGGTGCAGAATGAAGCAATTGTGAAAATTTCTAGGGTGATGGTGTAATGCACCACCTTTAGTGAAAAAAATAACTACATATGGAGGGACCAAGTTTACCAACTCCAGTTCTATGCTGAACAATGTGCATTTGATTAATAACTTATTAACCATCACATGCCTGTTCTGTCTGTTCATTTCTGGAAAAAGAATGTAATAAAAATATGTATCTATGTTTAGAGAATATGAATAAACTCCCCTAATGAGTAAAGCATTGCAAACTCCAAGATATTGCTTGCATGTCCAGCAAAAGCCTGCAAGGTGTTCGGCACATTAAAGTTAAGAGTTACAGTCACATTGTTAGCTCCAGACAATGCTATTTTTGCCATGCTTTGAAGCTGCAACACTTGTAAAGCAATAACATCCTGTACTTTAGTCTTTTAATGAGAAACAGGTAAGAAAATTATTCCCCAAGGGCTCTCAAGTGGAATGACCTCTGACTGTGTCCTTATCCTCTTTCACTTTGTAGTAGTTTGTCTCACTTTTGTGGCAGTGGTAGTTTCAAATCAACATTGCATACTCACTCCTGTCATCATCTACCTACTTGACATGCTGACAATGGTCTTTTGGGCTAGATTAGATTAGATTAGATTACATTACAGTGTGGAAACAGGCCCTTCGGCCCAACAAGTCCACACCGACCCGCCGAAGCGAAACCCACCCATACCCCTATATTTACCCCTTACCTAACACTACGGGCAATTTAGCATGGCCAATTCACCTGACCCTGCACATCTTTTGGACTGTGGGAGGAAACCGGAGCACCCGGAGGAAACCCACGCAGACACGGGGAGAACGTGCAAACTCCACACAGTCAGTCGCCTGAGGCGGGAATTGAACCCGGGTCTCAGGCGCTGTGAGGCAGCAGTGCTAACCACTGTGCCACCGTGCCGCCCACGGCTAAGTGTACAACTCTCTTTATCAAGGTGGTATCCTGTGTACTTTCTATCTCAAATCTTTCCAAATAAATAACACATTTGAGAGATCCTCATCAATATACCTGAAATCTACTTATATACAAAAATCTGCAGCGATCGTAGCTGATGATTTGTTTAATATTTACAAGATGGATACATGCTTTGAATACATTTGAAGCTTTATCTGGAAAAGAATATTAATCTACTTGCATGTGGATGATAATTCGATTAAATATTTGAGATGCCATTTCTTACATGGTTACATAACACTAAAATAATAGATTTCACATGGTTCTTATAATCCCAAATGAAATTTCCCCAATTTATCTTGGAATCTGGTTCAGAATCAGCAACTTTTCTTTTGCTCAAAGTAGGGAAAGTTTGAAATTCCAGGTATTTACTCAGAATAAAGCTACTTGAGTGCACAGTTTTGAACAAAAATAAACTTTACAAAATTGGAAAAGTAGAACAATTTACCAAACAGGTATACAATCTATTCCCTAATATTCAGAATTAACATGGATTAAATACAGTTAACAGCCAAACTGTGGCCAAACACCTTCAAGAGCACATCAAACAGCAGATGCAGCCAAGTCAGATCTGATGAATTTCTCAGTATTTAGATGATTGTTAATCTGACTCAAACTTTGCTTCCATGGCATAGGACATGAAATATTTACTTTAAAAATTTAGCCTCTGAATTTCCTCAAAATAACACCTGTTCAGACTTTGGTCTTCAGGCTTCTTCCTTGACCTGCAACCAGTTGTCAGGTAACAGAACTTAAATGGAGAATGCAAACAAAATAGATTTAATAATTAATTTAACCTCAATTTATGAAAAGGAAGTATGGACTTACAATGTGGAAAATACCTATTACAGTACCATCTGTAGGTGTAATAATTACAGGAGGTATTAATTTTGACTTTATTTAAATAAAACGTGCACCCCACAAACCATACATAAAGAAAGCACACAAAATTTTTAAAAAGATCATATTCAAATAACTAGATAAACAAATGCTCCTTTCCTACTGAAGCTTCAAGATATGTAATACATTCAAAGAAGATATCCATCAACAAAATATTACAATTTTTGCAAAGCTGCAGATTTATTCATGTAGTAAGTAGATTTTAGGTATA
>NW_025205899.1:8625-11000 GCF_004010195.1 Chiloscyllium plagiosum | reverse complement strand
TACTTATTGATCCAACATTTAAAGCTTTCTGTGGTAAAGAATTGAACAGGTTCACTACTCTCCTTATTATCTCTGTCTTATATGTGTGACCCCTCCCTTTTATCTCTCAGCTCCCGGCCCACAAGCCTCATTCCTGATGAAGGGCTTATGCCCGAAACACGATTCTTCTGCTCCTCGGATGCTGCCTGACCTGCTGTGCTTTTCCAGCACCACACTCTTAACTAGCATGTATAAAGCCACAATACAATTAATGCTCCCACGAGGAGGTTGAACAGTTCATCCACTTTATCAACACCTTCCACCCCGACCTCAAATTTACCTGGACCGTCTCAGACTCCTCCCTCCTCTTCCTAGACCTCTCCATTTCTATCTCGGGCGACCGAATCAACACGGACATTTAGTATAAACCGACCGACTCCCACAGCTACCTAGACTGCACCTCCTCTCACCCTGTCCCCTGTAAAAACGCCATCCCATATTCCCAATTTCTTCGTCTCCACCGCATCTGCTCCCGGGAGGACCAGTTCCAATACCGTACTACCCAGATGGCGTCCTTCTTCAAAGACCGCAATCTCCCCCCAGACTTGGATGGGTATATGAATAGGAAGGGTTTGGAGGGATATGGGCCGGGTACTGGCAGGTGGGACTAGATTGGGTTGGGATATCTACTCGGCATGGACGGGTTGGACCGAAGTGTCTGTTTCCATGCTGTACATCTCTATGACTCTATAACATTACTCAGCCAATGAGTAGATTAGCAAATGGCTTGAGAACAGTTTATAACTATTTTAGGGCCACAACAGTAATAATGGGCAACAAACAGGATTGTTACAATCTGGAGTAGGATTCTATATCTTTCGGGTTGGATTTTTGCTACAAAGATTGTTAGCCCAACTCAAATTTGCTGACTCGTCAAACTTGCCATGGTTTAAAAGGGCCCCATTACACCTAATTGTAAGTCTGAGCAGATGTGGACAGGTTTGGATACAGTCAGGTTCACCAACCCCAGAGGTAGATGGAAGGTAGCGGTGGGAGGGATAAATCTGAAGTGGGCTGGTTAGAATGCTAATCTCAATTCTCTGAGACTTTGTCCCATCTGTATTACAAGCAGTTTGGCCATCTGGTCATCACCTTTCATACCCTCTAACAACCATATCCACTCCCCATGCGACTTGTCTGCACCCGCACCACCCCCCCCATGCTTTACATATGCCCCATCCATTCCCATTCACTTAATATTTGTATGATATATATAAAAAATGTGCCATAGAATAAGAATGTCAAGTGTTGAAATCCTAACAAAAAGAAAGGTGAGCTTCCAAATCAAGTATTCATATGATCATCAGGCAAAATAGGCAGCTGGACATCTGTTCTCTACCTGAGCTCCTGATGAATGCTTGGCTGAGCCTTTAGATTCACAGATGGAAATGTGTTGCTGGAAAAGCGCAGCAGGTCAGGCAGCATCTAGGGAACAGGAGAATCGACATTTTGGGCATTAGCCCTTCTTCAGGAATGAGGAAAGTTGGTCCAGCAGGCTAAGATAAAAGATAGGGAGGAGGGACTTGGGGGAGGGGCGTCGGAAATGTGATAGGTGGAAAGAGGTCAAGGTGAGGGTGATAGGTCAGACTGGGGTGGGGGCGGAGAGGTCGGGAAGAAGATTGCAGGTTAGGAAGGCGGTGCTGAAGCCACCAGGACAGAACCCCACTGGTCCTCACCTACCACCCCACTAACCTCCATGTACAGCGCATCATCCGCCGCTATTTCCGCCACCTCCAAATGGACCCCACCACCAAGGATATATTTCCCTCCCCTCCCCTATCAGCATTCCGTAAAGACCACTCCCTCCGTGACTCCCTCGTCAGATCCACACCCCCCACCAACCCAACCTCCACTCCCGCCACCTTCCCCTGCAACCGCAGGAGGTGCAAGACTTGCGCCCACACCTCCCCCCCTCACCTCCCTCCAAGGCCCCAAAGGAAACTTCCATACCCGCCACAGATTCACCTGTACCTCCACACATATCATCTATTGCATCCTCTGTACCCGATGTGGCCTCCTCTATATTGGGGAGACAGGCCGCCTACTTGCGGAGCGTTTCAGAGAACACCTCTGGGACACCCGGACCAACCAACCCAACCACCCTGTAGCTCAACATTTCAATTCCCCCTCCCACTCCACCAAGGATATGCAGGTCTTTGGACTCCTCCATCGTCAGACCACAGCGAAACGACGGTTGGAGGAAGAACGCCTCATCTTCCGGCTAGGAACCCTCCAACCACAAGGGATGAACTCAGACTTCTCCAGTTTCCTCATTTCCCCTCCCCCCACCCTGTCTCAGTCAAATCCATCAAATCCAGCACCGCCTTCCTAACCTG
>NW_025205899.1:4235-8594 GCF_004010195.1 Chiloscyllium plagiosum | reverse complement strand
TGGCCATTCCCCTCAACAATAAGTATACCTAGATGCTGCCTGACCTGCTGCGCTTTTCCAGCAACACATTTCCATCTCTGATCTCCAGCATCTGCAGACCTCACTTTCTCCTTTAGATTCACAATTGCATTTACACAGTAGGGATCCATTTTGACATTCTGTCGTAGTGTTTACTAATTGACATCTTTATGATGTTATAAATGATCATCTCTTTGATATCTTTTGTCAATGTCTGTATATTTATTTGAACAAAATTAAGAGTTAAATGGTATGCTTCTGTTGTTGGTAATAGAATAATCTGTCTTATTCGCATTTTTATAGAGTTTTTAAAGTTTACGGAATAGCATTTGTTCTTAAAGCAGATTGTTGAATTTTATTTTGCTCAACATTTCAGCACTCACCTTTGTTATTATTCAACTCATTGGTTTGATGCATTGTAAACACGAGGTGAGTGGGCCTGGGAAGCCATTGAGGGAATATGATTGTTATGGTGGGCCTTTTAAAGTTATTTTTCAAAATATTCTTGAATGCCAATTTTTCTTGACTCCTCTAAAGGACCATGAACCAAGTATCATCATCTAGAAACTGGCCAGCTACACAGAAATTGTAGGGGCCCCTGATATATTGCCCTTAGTAATGGGATTCAGCCAGGTCAGTTGTGCATGGTGTGGACTCACCACAGGCACCCTTATCTCTTACTGACAAACATTACCAGACTGGGAATTGGGATGGAGATCCCAGATTGGATCCCACCAGCCATCCTTAAATGCTCTGGAACCAGCAGAACTCCACAAAACTCCCACCAATGATTGTAGTTAGAGACCATTTCAACCTGTCAGGACTACACCAACTCTCCACCCAGACGCAAACCACCCCATAACCCCTCATTTACCATGGCAAATCCTAATCTGCACATCCCAGGACATTACAGACACGCTAGCATCTTCAATCTGCTTAACCTGTACACTTTTGGACTATGGAAGTAAACCGGAGAACCTAGTGGAAACCCATGCAGAGATCATGCAAACTCCACACAGGCAGTCACCTAAGGTTGGAATCGAGTCTGGTGTTGTGAAGCAGCAGTGCTAACCACCATGTCACCATACACTGATCTTGTGAGGAAAATGGATGAAAAAAGTTGCCCTCTGTCAGCCGACCTTCTCATTAAGTTTTTATTAGATTACTTACAGTTTGGAAACAGGCCCTTCAGCCCAACAAGTCCACACTGACCCTCTGAAGAGCAACCCACCCAGACCCATTCCCCCAACACTATGGGCAATTTAGCATGGCCAATTCACCTAACCTGCCTGCACATTTTTTGGACTGTGGGAGGAAACCAGAGCACCCGGAGGAAACCCACGCAGACACGGGGAGAATGTGCAAACTCCACACAGACAGCTGTCTGAGGTGGGAATTGAACCCGGGTCTCTATCCCTGTGAGGCAGCAGTGCTAACCACTGTGCCACCATGTAAGCAATTAAAATACAGAACAGGAGCTGAACTATTAAAATTGTGTCTTCTTTCACATAAAATAAAAAAAATTCTAAATTAGCTGCTAACGCAACAAGTAAACAACTCACTTCATATGAAGCTAATTTGATTTGTCCAAATACGTCTCTCGGCCTCTCATTCTGAAAACACTTTCAGATCTATATATTCAGTGGGCATGGAATCTGTTTGCCGTTTGTTCTGATATAATCTTATTCTTTGCAACAGCCTGAGACAGGCTCAGAGCTATCTTCCTGCACTCTGCTACAGATGTAACATTGCAATTTGTCCTTTTGCTATGGTGACCTCTCCTAGTTAATGATATTGCTCATTGATTTCTTGTTCTCAAGGAATCAAAGGACTGCAATGAATACATTTGAAATTCTCCAGTGTTGATCTTTTGGAAGGCAAATCATATGGAGAACATTAATGAGATTGAATGCTCTCAGAGGCAGAGGCAAGAATGAAAGGAGAAAGCAATAATTCTCAGTGAATTTGGGATGTTGAGTGTCCAAATTGTTGCCCTCTTTACTTCTGAAGGCAAGAAACAAATCCTACATTTTCCCCGACAGGCAGATTAAGTGAATACATAATCATAGAATTGTTAAAGCACAGAATGAGGCCACACATCCCACTCCGTATGTGCTGTTTCGTAAAATGAGTAATGCACCTAGTGCCATTCCTCTGTCATTTCTATTCTAAGAGAAACTACACTCTATCCCAAAGATTATCATAAATTTGATTAAACTGTTCATTGAATCAGAAAAACTAAGCAATATATGATTATTGTTGTGAAGAAAGATATAGTGCCAAAGCAACTTGTTTTGCACTGATCAGGACAAAAGTCGGGGAAAATGTAGGATTTGTTTCTTGCCTTCAGAAGTAAAGAGGGCAACAATTTGGACACTCAACATCCCAAATTCACTGAGAATTATTGCTTTCTCCTTTCATTCTTGCCTCTGCCTCTGAGAGCATTCAATCTCATTAATGTTCTCCATATGATTTGCCTTCCAAAAGATCAACACTGGAGAATTTCAAATGTATTCATTGCAGTCCTTTGATTCCTTGAGAACAAGAAATCAATGAGCAATATCATTAACTAGGAGAGGTCACCATAGGAAAAGGACAAATTGCAATGTTACATCTGTAGCAGAGTGCAGGAAGATAGCTCTGAGCCTGTCTCAGGCTGTTGCAAAGAATAAGATTATATCAGAACAAACGGCAAACAGATTCCATGCCCACTGAATATATAGATCTGAAAGTGTTTTCAGAATGAGAGGCCGAGAGACGTATTTGGACAAATCAAATTAGCTTCATATGAAGTGAGTTGTTTACTTGTTGCGTTAGCAGCTAATTTAGAATTTTTTTTATTTTATGTGAAAGAAGACACAATTTTAATAGTTCAGCTCCTGTTCTGTATTTTAATTGCTTACATGGTGGCACAGTGGTTAGCACTGCTGCCTCACAGGGATAGAGACCCGGGTTCAATTCCCACCTCAGACAGCTGTCTGTGTGGAGTTTGCACATTCTCCCCGTGTCTGCGTGGGTTTCCTCCGGGTGCTCTGGTTTCCTCCCACAGTCCAAAAAATGTGCAGGCAGGTTAGGTGAATTGGCCATGCTAAATTGCCCATAGTGTTGGGGGAATGGGTCTGGGTGGGTTGCTCTTCAGAGGGTCAGTGTGGACTTGTTGGGCCGAAGGGCCTGTTTCCAAACTGTAAGTAATCTAATAAAAACTTAATGAGAAGGTCGGCTGACAGAGGGCAACTTTTTTCATCCATTTTCCTCACAAGATCAGTGTATGGTGACATGGTGGTTAGCACTGCTGCTTCACAACACCAGACTCGATTCCAACCTTAGGTGACTGCCTGTGTGGAGTTTGCATGATCTCTGCATGGGTTTCCACTAGGTTCTCCGGTTTACTTCCATAGTCCAAAAGTGTACAGGTTAAGCAGATTGAAGATGCTAGCGTGTCTGTAATGTCCTGGGATGTGCAGATTAGGATTTGCCATGGTAAATGAGGGGTTATGGGGTGGTTTGCGTCTGGGTGGAGAGTTGGTGTAGTCCTGACAGGTTGAAATGGTCTCTAACTACAATCATTGGTGGGAGTTTTGTGGAGTTCTGCTGGTTCCAGAGCATTTAAGGATGGCTGGTGGGATCCAATCTGGGATCTCCATCCCAATTCCCAGTCTGGTAATGTTTGTCAGTAAGAGATAAGGGTGCCTGTGGTGAGTCCACACCATGCACAACTGACCTGGCTGAATCCCATTACTAAGGGCAATATATCAGGGGCCCCTACAATTTCTGTGTAGCTGGCCAGTTTCTAGATGATGATACTTGGTTCATGGTCCTTTAGAGGAGTCAAGAAAAATTGGCATTCAAGAATATTTTGAAAAATAACTTTAAAAGGCCCACCATAACAATCATATTCCCTCAATGGCTTCCCAGGCCCACTCACCTCGTGTTTACAATGCATCAAACCAATGAGTTGAATAATAACAAAGGTGAGTGCTGAAATGTTGAGCAAAATAAAATTCAACAATCTGCTTTAAGAACAAATGCTATTCCGTAAACTTTAAAAACTCTATAAAAATGCGAATAAGACAGATTATTCTATTACCAACAACAGAAGCATACCATTTAACTCTTAATTTTGTTCAAATAAATATACAGACATTGACAAAAGATATCAAAGAGATGATCATTTATAACATCATAAAGATGTCAATTAGTAAACACTACTACAGAATGTCAAAATGGATCCCTACTGTGTAAATGCAATTGTGAATCTAAAGTCGAAAGTGAGGTCTGCAGATGCTGGAGATCAGAGATGGAAATGTGTTGCTGGAAAAGCGCAGCAGGTCAGGCAGCATC
>NW_025205899.1:0-928 GCF_004010195.1 Chiloscyllium plagiosum | reverse complement strand
TGAGGTCTGCAGATGCTGGAGATCAGAGATGGAAATGTGTTGCTGGAAAAGCACAGCAGGTCAGGCAGCATCTAGGGAACAGGAGAATCGACGTTTCGGGCATTAGCCTTTCTTCAGCCCTCATTCCTGAAGAAGGGCTAATGCCCGAAACGTCGATTCTCCTGTTCCCTAGATGCTGCCTGACCTGCTGCGCTTTTCCGGCAACACATTTCCATCTCGACTTAAATATACACTCTGGTTAGTTGTAGGTTAGATTAGTAGATAGTTGAGTTTTGTTTGTTTTTTTTTCTTTTTTTTTCTTTTTTTTCTTTTCGGTTTTTTTTTGTTGTTTTGTTTTTTTTTGTTAAATTTTGGCTATTGTATATTTGAGCTAATTGTATATCAATGTTTATATCTGAGAGTTTTGTTTATTTTTGTAAACTTGTAAAAATGTTAAATTTCTAATAAAAATATCTATTAAAAAAAAGATAATCAAAGGGTTAGATAAGGGGACAGTGAGAGCCTCTTTTCCTTGGATGATGATGGCTAGCATGAGGAGACATAGCTTTAAATTGAGGGGTGATAGATGTAGGACAGATGCCAGACGTAGTTTCTTTACTCAGAGAGTAGTAGGGGTGTGGAACGCCCTGCCTGCAATAGTAGTAGAGTCACCAACTTCCAGGGCATTTAAATGGTCATTGGATAGACATATGGGTGAGAATAGAACAGTGTAGGATAGATAGGCTTCAGATTGATTTCACAGGATGGTGCAACATTGAGGTCCGAACGGCCTGTACTGTGCTGCGATGCTTGTATGAACCAAAAACGGAAGGCCCCAACATTCATGATAAGTTTTTAAATCAGTGATTCACCTTCCCATCAGGCCGCTGTAGGCTGCTCCCACTCTTCCTCCTGCTGAACCAAAAAGAAATTGTTGAATATCTTTGGG
>NW_025205898.1:10616-11000 GCF_004010195.1 Chiloscyllium plagiosum | reverse complement strand
AGTGTGCCCGACCTCAGTGGTGGGCAAGTTGTTGGAGGGAATCCTGAGGGACAGGATGTACATGTATTTGTAAAGGCAAGGATTGATTAGGGATAGTCAACATGTCTTTGTGCATGGGAAATCATGTTTCACAAACTTGTTTGAGTTTTTTGAAGAAGTAACAAAGAGGATTTATGAGGGCAGAACGGTAGACGTGATTTATATGGACTTCAGTAAGCATTCGACAAGGTTCTCCATGGGAGACTGATTAGCAAGGTTAGATCTCACGGAATACAGGGAGAACTAACCATTTGGATACAGAACTGGTTCAAAGGTAGAAGACAGAGGGTGGTGGTGGAGGGTTGTTTTTCAGACTGGAGGCCTGTGACCAGTGGAGTGCCACAA
>NW_025205898.1:0-1007 GCF_004010195.1 Chiloscyllium plagiosum | reverse complement strand
GAGAGGGGGGCGAGGGCGAGAGCGAGAGAGAGAGCGAGAGAGGGCGAGAGCGAGAGAGGGCGAGGGCGAGGGCGAGAGAGGGCGAGGCCGAGGGAGACAGTACGAGGGCGAGAGAGACGGTCAGGAGGAGGGCAAGGTATTTTCCAAATGGGATTTTACATAGTATAGTATAAACTTTGGCACATTGTAAACATAATTGTTATCATTCTAGCCTTGGAAAACTCTCTTATCCATAAGTAGAAATTAAGTCTGCCAACAATAAACTAAGTAGTTACTCCTATATTTTTGAGTATTTCCACGTTTATGATTTTTGACCTTAATGACACAAACTGCTTTTGTGAATCTCAAAGTATTTCTCACAAAATGTTCAAGATAGCATGTGTATACAGAGTTTTACAAACTAATTTCATCACACATTCTAGATGTTGTCCTGATGCTGATCCAGACTGTCCGCAACCTCCTATCCTATTCAACTCAAACATTCGCTTCAAACTCTTGTGACACAAGAATGTTTACTACCATCTATAAACACTTGACATCAAAAGCCCAACCTCAGCAATATTTGCTGAAACCTTTGTCTATGCCTATGTCACTGCCACATTGACTATTTCAATCTTCTTCTTGTCAGTCCGACATTTTACTCTCAGATTTCAATTCACTGCCAATATCCAATCCTGCACCAAGTCCAACTCATCTGGCTTTCGTCCTTGCTAATCTGGCTCCGGACCATTAAATTAAAAAAATTTCCTTAAATGTAAATCTCTCCATGGTCATTTCCATTGTCTCGAATATTCACCTTTCTATCCAGAATTCACCACTTGTTTGACACTGGTTTCCAGAGTATCTTCTCCAACTTCCTTCCACCACTGGCAGCTGTGAGTTCAGTCTCTTAGAATTCAACACTTTGGAATTCTCTCCTTAATCCCCACTGCAACTCTACTTCATTTCCCTTTGAAAATTTCTGTAAAACAATTATTTCTTTGTCTACACTCCATCTTATATATAAT
>NW_025205897.1:10245-11000 GCF_004010195.1 Chiloscyllium plagiosum | reverse complement strand
GAGAGTGCGGTTCAGGTCGAACAGTGACCTGAAACTAATGAATGTAGCGCGCCCCAAATCACAGAGAGACAGGCAGAGAGAGTGTGAACAGCAGTGAGGGGACCCTGCACTTACCCGTGAGTGTGAGTGTGTGTGTGTGTGTGTGGGGACAGGAGTGAGGGGACCCTACACTTACCCGTGTGTGTGTGTGTGGGGACAGGAGTGAGGGGACCCTGCACTTACCCGTGAGTGTGTGTGGGGACAGGAGTGAGGGGACCCTGCACTTACCCGTGAGTGTGAATGTGTGTGTGTGGGGACAGGAGTGAGGGGACCCTGCACTTACCCGTGAGTGTGTGTGTGTGGGGACAGGAGTGAGGGGACCCTGCACTTACCCGTGAATGTGTGTGTGTGGGGACAGGAGTGAGGGGACCCTGCACTTACCCGTGAATGTGTGTGTGTGGGGACAGGGGTGAGGGGACCCTGCACTGACCCGTGAGTGTGTGTGTGTGGGGACAGGAGTGAGGGGACCGTGCACTTACCAGTGTGTGTGTGTGTGTGTGTGTGTGCGTGGGGACAGGAGTGAGGGGACCCTGCACTTACCCGTGTGTGTGTGTGTATGGGGACAGGAGTGAGGGGACCCTGCACTTACCCGTGAGTGTGTGTGTGGATACAGGACTGAGGGGACCCTGCACTGACCTGTGTGTGTGTGTGTGTGTGTGTGTGTGTGGGGACAAGAGTGAGGGGACCCTGCACTGACCCGTGAGTGTGTGTGTGTG
>NW_025205897.1:9214-10226 GCF_004010195.1 Chiloscyllium plagiosum | reverse complement strand
ACAGGAGTGAGGGGACCCTGCACTTACCCGTGAGTGTGTGTGTGTGTGTGTGTGTGTGGGGACAGGAGTGAGGGGACCCTGCACTTACCCGTGTGTATGTGTGTGTGTGTGTGGACAGGAGTGAGGGGACCCTGCACTTACCCGTCAGTGTGAGTGTGTGTGTGTGGGGACAGGAGTGAGGGGTCCCTGCACTTAGCTGTGTGTGTGTGTGTGTGGGGACAGGAGGGGACCCTGCACTTACCCGTGAGTGTGTGTGTGTGTGGGTACAGGAGTGAGGGGACCCTGCAATTACCCGTGTGTGTGTGTCTGTGTGTGGGGACAGGAGTGAGGGGACCCTGCACTTACCCGTGTGTGTGTGTGTGTGGGGACAGGAGTGAGGGGACCCTGCACTTACCCGACAGTGTGGGGTCCCCTCACTCCTGTCCACACACACACACACACACACACACACACACACACACACACACACGTGTGTGTGTGTGTGTGGACAGGAGTGAGGGGTCCCTGCACTTAGCCGTGTGTGTGTGTGTGTGTGGGGACAGGAGTGAGGGGACCCTGCATTTACCCGTGAGTGTGTGTGTGTGTGTGGGGGGACAGGAGTGAGGGGACCCTACACTTACCCGTGAGTGTGTGTGTGTGGGGACAGGAGTGAGGGGACCCTGCACTTACCCGTGAGTGTGTGTGTGTGTGGGTACAGGAGTGAGGGGACCCTGCACTTACCCGTGTGTGTGTGTGTGGGGACAGGAGTGAGGGGACCCTGCACTTACCCGTGAGTGTGTGTGTGTGTGTGTTGGGGACAGGAGTGAGGGGACCCTGCACTTACCCGTGAGTGTGTGTGTGTGTGGGTACAGGAGTGAGGGGACCCTGCACTTACCCGTGAGTGTGTGTGTGAGTGTGTGTGTGTGGGTACAGGAGTGAGGGGACCCTGCACTTACCCGTGTGTGTGTGTGTGTGTGTGTGTGTGTGTGGACAGGAGTGAGGGGACCCTGCACTTACCCGTGAGTGTGTGTGT
>NW_025205897.1:0-987 GCF_004010195.1 Chiloscyllium plagiosum | reverse complement strand
TGGGACTGGGTCTGGGACTGGGTCTGGGTCTGGGTCTGGGTCTGGGACTGGGTCTGGGACTGTGTGGGGCTGTTAGTTGGCACTCAGTCCAGCAGGGAGGAGAGTTAGGGGTAAATATGCCTGGAGGGGGCATTGCTCTGGGGCTGGGGGTTGTGTGGGGCACTGAACCTGGGGACAAGGATGCTTGTGCCTGGGATGGAGGTGTGAGAGTGCCAGGATCTGGAGTGTGGATACTATCCTTGGGAAGGTGGTAGAGCCTGTGTGTGGGGAGGTTTGGGGTAATTTAAGGCGCGTTGAGTCAGTGATTGGGGTTTTGATGGTACATTGAGCCTGAGAGTTGGGGGTGGGAGGTGGTGAGTAAGTACTCAGCCTTGTGGGTAGAGGGTGAGTGATTTGAGTGTGAGTGACATAGAGCCTGAGGGAGATGGGCATTGAGCCTCAGAGTAGTGGGGCTGAAGGGGTACTGAGCCTCATGGCTGTAGGGTATTTATTGGTTTGGCCTCTCTCTGTTTTCTCTGATTTTGATGCAATCTGTTGAATTTTAGAAATATTTTCATTGATTTTAGTTTTGCTATTAAACTATAATTGATATGAAATCTCTACTAAAATGCAAGAAGTGCACCTTTTTGTTCTTTCTGTGCATTTGTTGCCCATCTGTGGTTGCTGTGGAGAAGATGGTAGTGATCTGCTGTCTTGAACTGCTGCAGTCCTTAGGGTCTGGGACCACCCACAATGTTGTTTGGAAGGCAGTATTTTGAACCACTGACAGTGAAAGAATGGTGATACATTTCTAATTCAGAATGGTGTAAAGGAAGTGTTAACAATGTAGTTAGGAAAGTATAACACAACTAGAGTGAGTCAATATGGTTTTGTGAAAAGGGAAATCCTGTTTGACAAATTGATTAGTTTTTTTAGTAGTGTGATAGATTAAAAGGGAATCTGACACTTGCTGAAAAGGTGTTGTCCATCCTTGCCTTCTTTGCTTTG
>NW_025205896.1:9840-11000 GCF_004010195.1 Chiloscyllium plagiosum | reverse complement strand
CCAGTTACACCCACTGTCAGGCTGATATCCCAGTTACATTCACTGTCAGGCTGATATCCCAGTTACACTCACTGTCAGGCTAATTATCCCAGTTATACCCACTATCAGGCTAATTATCCTAGTTACATTCACTGTCAGGCTAATTATCCCAGTTATACCCACTGTCAGGCTAATTATCCTAGTTACACCCACTGTCAGGCTAATTATCCCAGTTACACCCACTGTCAGGCTAATTATCCCAGTTACACCCACTATCAGGCTAATTATCCCAGTTACATTCACTGTCAGGCTAATTATCCCAGTTACACCCACTATCAGGCTAATTATCCCAGTTACACCCACTATCAGGCTAATTATCCCAGTTACATTCACTGTCAGGCTAATTATCCCAGTTACACCCACTATCAGGCTGATATCCCAGTTACACTCACTGTCAGGCTAATTATCCCAGTTACACCCACTGTCAGGCTAATTATCCCAGTTATACCCACTGTCAGGCTAATTATCCCAGTTACACCCACTATCAGGCTAATTATCCCAGTTACACCCACTGTCAGGCTAATTATCCCAGTTACACCCACTGTCAGGCTAATTATCCCAGTTACACCCACTGTCAGGCTAATTATCCCAGTTACACCCACTGTCAGGCTAATTATCCCAGTTACACCCACTGTCAGGCTAATTATCCCAGTTACACCCACTGTCAGGCTAATTATCCCAGTTACACCCACTGTCAGGCTAATTATCCCAGTTACACCCACTGTCAGGCTAATTATCCCAGTTACACCCACTGTCAGGCTAATTATCCCAGTTACACCCACTGTCAGGCTAATTATCCCAGTTACACCCACTGTCAGGCTAATTATCCCAGTTACACCCACTGTCAGGCTAATTATCCCAGTTACACCCACTGTCAGGCTAATTATCCCAGTTACACCCACTGTCAGGCTAATTATCCCAGTTACACCCACTGTCAGGCTAATTATCCCAGTTACACCCACTGTCAGGCTAATTATCCCAGTTACACCCACTGTCAGGCTAATTATCCCAGTTACACCCACTGTCAGGCTAATTATCCCAGTTACACCCACTGTCAGGCTAATTATCCCAGTTACACCCACTGTCAGGCTAATTATCCCAGTTACACCCACTGTCAGGCT
>NW_025205896.1:0-3643 GCF_004010195.1 Chiloscyllium plagiosum | reverse complement strand
AAGTTGCCACCCAAGTTGACAGGGTTGTTAAGAAAGCATATACGGTGTTTTAACTTTTATTAATAGAGGGATCGAGTTCCGGAACCATGAAGTTATGCTACAGCTGTAGAAAACTCTGGTGCGGCGGCACTTGGAGTATTGTGTACAGTTCTGGTCACCGCATTATAAGAAGGATGTGGAAGCTTTGGAAAGGGTGCAGAGGAGATTTACTAGGATGTTGACTGGTATGGAGGGAAGGTCTTACAAGGAAAGGCTGAGGCACTTGAGGCTGTTGTTGTTGGAGAGAAGAAGGTTGAGAGATGACTTAATAGAGACATATAAGATAATCAGAGGGTTAGATAGGGTGGACAAGGAGAGCCTTTTTCCAAGTATGGTGACGGCGAGCACAAGGGGGCTTAGCTTTAAATTGAGGGGTGATAGATGTAGGACAGATTTCAGAGGTAGCTTCTTTACTCAGAGAGTAGTAAGGGTATGGAATGCTTTGCCTGCAATAGTAGTAGATTCGCCAACTTTAAGTACATTTAAGTCGTCATTGGACAAGCATGTGGATGTACATGGAATATTGTAGATTAGATGTGCTTCAGATTGGTATGACAGGTCGGCGTAACATCGAGGGCCGAAGGGCCTGTACTGCGCTGTAATGTTCTATGTTCTAAATGAATTGACCAAATTCAGTCCATTTGAGTTAATTTTTGGGCATGAAGTAAGAGGACCTTTAAAATTGATTAAGGAGAAATGAGTAAGTCAGAATTCAGAAACCACCCATTTGGACGATATGTCAAATTTTAGAGAACAACTAAATAGAGCTGGAGAGTTGGCTCGACAGCATTTAAAAGTATCGCAGCATACAATGAAACAGGAAGCAGACAAGAAATTACAAATTTGCAATTTTGCCATTGGGGATAAGGTATTAGTGTTACTTACGGTATTAGGTGAACCTTTAAAAGCAAGGTTTAATGGACCTTATCAAATCTAGAGGAAATTGAGTGAGATGAACTACTTGATAGGGACTCCAGACAGGAAGAAATCTCACAGTGTGTCATGTGAATATGTTTGAAAGGTATCTTGATAGGGAAGGAAAGCAAGAGGAAAATGTGTTAAAGATTACAGCACAGAAGGAAGAACCAAATTCAGAGGATTCTGAATGGGACATTCTTCAAATCAAATTGGACAATGAGGAAGTTGTCAAAAATTGGGATACATTATTGAGTTACCTTCCACAAGAAAATCGAAATGACTTGAAAGAATTATTACTATCACTTGGGGAGATATGCAGAAATAAACTGGGAAGTACTAATCGAATTGTGCATGATGTAAATATAGGAGATGCTGTTTCAATTAAGCAACATCCTTATAGGCATAATCTCTAAAGTTGGCACAGTTTCAGAAGGAGATAGAACACATGCTCCAAGATGGCATAATCGAAGTGAGTTACAGTGACTGGAGCTCACCTATAATCATGGTGCCAAAGCCAGATGGTACCCAACAGTTATGTGTGGGCTATTGCAAAGTCAATACTGTTATAAAGACTGATGCATTTCCAATTCCGCATTTGGAGGACTGTGTCGAAAAGGTGGGACAAGCAACTTACATTTCTAAGTTGGAATTGCTCAGAGGCTACGAGCAGGTACCTTTGTCAGAAACAGCAAAAGCAATTTCAGCTGTCGTAATACCAAATGGACTACATCAGTTTAAAGTCATGCCATCTGGTATGAAATCTGCTCGGGCCACATTTCAGAGACTAACCAATAAGGTCATTGCCGGATTAGTCAACTGTGTTATTTACATTGATGACCGGGTGATTTTTAGTGAAAGGAACATTTACAGCATTTATCGGACTTGCTCAATCGACTTCGGAAGTCAGGCTTGGTGATAAACCTGGCTAAAAGCGAATTTGCCAAAGCCCAAGTCACCTCCCTGGGCTATGTTATTGGATACGGATACATGGCCCAGTGGATGCAAAAACAAAAGTAATTGGGGAGTTTCCCACACCGTCGACAAAAAGAGCAGTACTACGGTTCCTGGGATTGAATGGATTTTACTGAAAGTTTGTGCCGAAATTTATCAGTGTGACTGCTCCACTCACCGAATTGTTAAAAAAGGGCATGAAGTTTCAGTGGACAGAGGACTGTCAGAAGGTGTTTGACAGCGTGAGTGCTGTCTTAACCACTGCCCCAGTATTGGCCACACCGAATTACACAAAGCTATTCAAGGTGGCTATCGATGTCAATGATGTGGGTGTTGGTGCGGTGCTCCTGCAGGAGGATGATGAGGGAATAGAAAGACCAATAAGGTATTGTTCCAGCAAGTTGGATGTTCATCAACTGAAATATTCAACGTGGCGAAAGAGACTTTGAGCTTGGTGTTGGCATTTCAACATTTCAGTATTTATATTACCAGCAACGCATCTGAGACAATCAAATACACTGATCATAATCCATTGACATTTGTGGAGGGATTTAAGAACAAAAGTGCCAGACTGTTTACACGGAGCTTGATGCTGCAGCCATTCAATTTGAAAATTATGCATGTGGCAGGACGAGAAAATGTGATTGCCGATGTGTTATCGAGACTCGGATGAGATACGGAGGCGTTCAGTAGCGAGTGTGCCATGGCCTGGATTTGAAAGTGTTTGTGTATGTTTGCATGAGTATAGTCAGTGTAGAGTATATGTGTGTTTTAGAGTACTAACCAAGTTTTTTTTGAGGGGTTTTAAAAATGAAGCCATCTTCAGATATTGATGTTTCATTTTTTTTAAAGGGGAGAGGTGTCACAAAGCTGGTCCATTGTTTCTAAAAGCTGTTCCTTTTCTCAAGGATACTGTGTTCTTGGTTTTTTTCCAGAGGGGTCGTAAAACAGTCCAGGCTCCGAAACGAGAGCCTGAGAGAAAACGGCTTCCTGAGAGGCCTTTTTGATTATACGTGAACAGATGAGACTTTAGGCCAAAGCTTTCATGTTTTAGAAGTGACCTGTATAATGAAAGGGGAGCGGTCAATCCTGGAAGTGAAGTCTTGTTTGAGTCTGTTCAGCTGTGGAGCTGTGTGGAAACAGGCTGCTAGACTCTCTCTCCTTCTGTCCTTCTAACATCAACCTGTGAACCTTCGTTTAATTTTTTGCTCTGTGTTTAAAGGATTTATTTATTGGGACTGTTGTGTATATTTGGAGCAGCATAATTAAGTCTAGGTTGGATAGACTGCGTTCTATAGGTGTTCTTTATTCTGTGCTTTGTATTTCTTTCCATAATTCTGTGAATAAATGTTTGTCTGTTTTAAAACCTGGTAGCCAACCTAGCTGACTTACTGTGGGTAATTTTCACTTACTGAAAATGATTGTACACACTGTATACTGTACACTTACCAAAACAAATAGCAAAATTACGGTCTGAGCAGTCTGCTTAAGAATGTTTTGAGTGATCTGGCCTAGTCCATAATAAGGAAGTACCCTGATCTAACCTTTTCCGATCCAAAATGGTAACCTCACACTTGTTTACATTGAACTGCATCTGCCACAGTCTTGCCCACTTACCTAGTCTATCAGCCTCTCCATCTTCTCTGTGTTCTCCACTGACTTCCCGAGAATCAGACACAAAATGGGACGAGGGCTGCAGTGAGAGGAGAAATGTGAGAGGTATTCTTACATGATC
>NW_025205895.1:0-11000 GCF_004010195.1 Chiloscyllium plagiosum | reverse complement strand
ATTGATGATCATCTTCCCAAATTCTCCCATTTCTGGAATGATTCCTGTGGATTAGAAGGTAGTAAATGTCATTCACATTTTAAGAAAGAAAATGAGAGAGAAAACTATATCTGTGTGCGGTTTTGATCTCCTTATCTCCGGAATGATATTATTGTCAGAGAGAGTACAGAGAGAAATATAGAAACATAGACAATTGACAAAAGTGTCGGCCATTCAGCTCATTGAGCCTGCTGTACCATTTAATATGATCATGGCTGATCATCCAACTCAGACCCTGTTCTCCCTTTGCCCCCCCCCCATACTCTTTGATTCCTTTTGTTCTAATAACTGTATCTAACTCCTTTTTGAAAACATTTAGTGTTTTGGTCACAACTGCTTTCTGTGGCAGAGAATTCCCCAGGCTCCCCACTCTCTGGGTGAATACATTTCTCCTCATCTCAGTCCAAAATGGTTTACCCCTGTATCTCTTAACAGTGACCCCTTTCCAGTCTCGAACAATGAGGGATGGGCAATTGGGAACATACTTCCTACATTAATACTGTCTAGTCCTATTAGAATTTTATAGGTTTCTACGAGATCACTCCTCAATCTTCTAAACTCGAGTGAATATAGCCCCAACTGATCCAGACCCTCTTCATACATCAATCCTGCATTCCATGTATCAGTCTGAGAAACCTTCCCCCCACTCTCTCTGTGGTAAGAACATCCTTCCTCAGATAAGGAGACCAAAACTGCACACGATTTGGAGACACCGGTGTTGGACTGGGGTGGTCAAAGTTAAAAATCGCACAACGCCAAATTATAGTCCAACAGATTTATTTGGAAGCTCTAGCTTTCGGAGCGCTGCTCCTTCATCGGGTGATTTCTCCACAACCGCCTGGAAGCTAGTGCTTCCTGTTGGACTATAATCTGGTGATGTGTGATTTTTAACTTAACAATGCACACAACATTTCCAGGTGTGGCCTCACCAATATCCTGTATAACTACAGCAAGACATCATGTGCCTGCACTCGAATCCTCTCGCTATGAAGGCCAATGTAAAGGTTCAGCCAGAGGGTGGTGGGAATCTGGAACTCAGAGCCTGGAAGGGTGGGAGAGGTAGATATAACGTCTCAGCAGTATTTAGGTAAGCAGCTGCACTACCAAGGCACATATAGCTATAGGCCAAGTGCTGGAAAATGGGATTACAATACATCCCAGTTTTGACTGGAAATAAACAAAAACATAAATTTCTGAGTCTGGTAGCATTTGTGGAGCAAAAAACAGAGTTAATGTTTTGAATCCAGTGATCCTTTGTTCTAAACAGGGGTCACTGTTTTCTCTGCACAGATGCTGCCAGATCTACTGAGTTTCTCCAGCAATATCTTGGTTTGTAACGTTAAGGATTAGTTTGCCAAGGAAGAATTTAAACTAGTGATTCTGAAGAGGTCTTCCTTGAGTCAGGTTTACAGTCTGATCAGCTTTCATTAAATGAGAGAATTCCATAATTCTCTCATGGTTGCTGGTAGATTCTACAGCGGTAATAGACTAAAGAGGGGAAATTAAGATTGTTTCTGCACAGTACGACAAGACCAGCATTCGCGGCCACACCTGGAGTGTAGAGCAATTTTGGTCTCATTATTGGAGAAAGGATTCACTGACAATCTACTGTAATATGCCATCTCAGCTGCCTTCAGTCATGCCTCAAGCAGAAGTTGCTGCTCTCCCTTCTGTCACTTCAGGCTGGCAGAGTATGAGATAATTATCCCTCTCGCATAGGCCTTAGCAGTTTCCCAAAGAATGGATGGATTACTAGCTGTAGGACAAAGTGAGGACTGCAGATGCTGGAGATCAGAGTCAAGAATGTGGTGCTGGAAAAGCACAGCAGGTCATGCAGCATCTGAGGAGCAGGAGAATCGACGTTTCGGGCAGGAGCCCTTCATCAGGATTACTAGCTGTACCTGAGTTGGTGGCCCAAAAAGCTTCAAATTCGCAAGAGAAGTATCCTACAAACTTACTGTCCTTGAAGATGCAGGGATCCATTCGCCAGTGCCATGAGCCCATTGCATCACCTTAAACTTAACATTAAACACACCACTGCATGATCAGAGATGGCAATATTCCCAATCGAACAGGATACCACCAAATCTAAAAAAGCCATGGGAGTTAGGAAATAATAAATCCTTGTGTGGCATTTATGAAGATTGGAAAAGAATGTAAAATCACTGCCCATTGGGTGGAAATTATTCCAAACAACTACAAACCCCAGTTCCACACATAGATCACCCAACTGCTTAGATTGTGATGAAAGCTTTGAGGAGTCTTTGGGCATTCTATCCAGCACAGGATCCATAAGGCAATTAAATTCCCACCCCTCTCCCCCCAATAATAATATGCCACGACGCCAAGGCCTGCAGCTTAGATAGTGCATCAGTCAGAAATCTAAAATTGTGGGCTGGAGGACAGTAGACCTTCAAAATAACATATTCCTCGCCATGTATAAGGGCATTAAGAATAACAAACCAACCCTACTCATCTTTAACACAATCTATTAAATTAAATGGGAGACCCTGCCGGATAAGTATTATCTCTCCTCTGCTCCTAGTACTAAAAGATGAGAAAAACACCCGGTCAAACCCACCCTGCTGTAACTTCAGGTGTTCCTTGTCATTAAGATGAGTCTCCTATAACAGGTCGACATCCACCCTCTCCTTTCTAAGGCTCGACAACATTTTTTTTTCTTTTAACTGGCGAGTGAATCCCTCTGATATTCCAGGTGCCCCATTTAAGAATGCTGCTAACCATGATCCTTTGCAATCACCTTTGCCTTGCCAAGAGGAAGAATTTGTCTTATGACATGCTGAGCATACTCAAAAGAAGATTCATAGAGTCTGTTTACAAAAGAAACCAAAAAAAAACTAATTACAAAACACAAAAGGCACTTAATGGGGGACTCTACTCCCTGTCCACAGAGGGCACTTACATTTCCCACACGCACCTCCACCCCCCCGTTCCAGCTCGAGCCACACCCTAAACCCAAGCAATGGAAGAAACCAAACAAAGGACATTGTAATCACAAAGGTATAACAAAAACAGTGAGCACTCTGCCCACCCACCACAATACATGTATACCAATACCACTTCAGCTCGGAGAGAAAAAAAAACACCATCAACAGCTTCTTTGGGAAAAGAGTGAAAGTACAAGAAATAAAAGCAAGACAAAAAAAAAACCCAGACACCATTGTTCATGTCCATAAATACATCTACATTACTTTAAAGTGTTCAAGAAGTTTTTGGCTTGCTCCAAGGAATGAAACGACCACACAGTCTCCTCGTAAGTAATACAAAGCATCGCTGAGTATATCATTGAATATTGAATACCAAGGTCCTTTAACTTGCTCTTAACCTCAACAAAAGATTTCCTTTTATGGATCACTGCCACAGAAACCCAATGTGTCTGCGTGGGTTTCCTCCGGGTGCTCCAGTTTCCTCCTAGTCCAAAGATGTGCAGGTCAGGTGAATTGGCCGTGCTAAATTGCCCATATTGTTAGGTCCATTAGTCAGGGGTAAATGTAGTTTCCAGGAATGGGTCTGGGTGGGTTACTCTTTGGAAGGTCGGTGTGACTTGTTGGGCTGAAGGACCTGTTTCCCTGCTGTAGGGGATCTAAGAAAAGTCCTGGAAAAACATTATCTTAGTTCTCTGATAGGTCTGGGCCTGCAGATCTCTCCCCAACCTTCTAGAAGTTTCCATGACTCTCTGCTTGTCCCTGTAGCATTGAAATCGTATCAGGACTGGGCAGGGATGCTGACCCTGACTGATCTGCACACCACAACCCGTGAGCTCTGTCAACTTTCACTCAGTCCGCCTCGGCATCCCAGCCAAGAAATTGTGGCAACCAGTCTTCAAAAAAACTTGCTGGCTGCCCACCTTCTACTCCCTTTGGCAGGCCAACGACCCGGATATTTTTCCTCCTACCTCTATTTTCCAGGTCATCACCTTGCTCAGTCAGGGCCCGAACCAAGGGCCTGGATCCGCCCCGCTGAGGACACAACCTCAGTCTCTGATGCTACAGTCCAGTGCTCAACCTCTTCAACTCGCTTCCTGAGACCTTCCAACTCCTTCTCATGTTTTTGCAGCATGGTTGAGATGGGCTCCAGTTGATTACGAGTTTCTTCCCTCATCTCCTGGAGCAGCTGTTGGATCATTCCGAGTTTCTCCAGGAAGATCTGCTGCGCAGGCATTTCTTTCAATTGCAGTCTTGGGCCCGTCTGCTGTTTTTGAGTGTCCCAAGTGTTGAGACTTGGCTGTTTGCTTCCCCTTAGTCATTCTCGCACACTCGAAAAGGGATTTAAATGGTTGTTTTACTGTTAACAATAATTATTTCCAAAAAAGCTAAGGTGGCGGGTGAAAACATATTACTACCTTGGGTTGGGGTGCAGAGCTCAGTAAGGCTGATCTATTCAGATCGCTGCCATCTTGAATCCCCATCCAAATATCTTGTAAATGTTGTACCTGTACCTGCATCCACCACTTCCTCTGGTAGTTCAATCCACATACAAACCACTCTCTGTGTAAAAAAGTTGCCCCTCTGTGTAAAGAGTTGGGATGTCCTCTTTAAAACCTTCTCCTCTCATCTTAAAAATATGCCCCCTTGTTTTGAACTCCCCTACCCTAGGGAAAAGACCCTTTCTATTCACTTTATCTATGCCCCTCATGATCTTATAAATCTTGAAAAGGTCACCCCTCAACCTCCTATGCTCCAGTGATAAAAGTCCCAGCCTATCAAGCCTATTTTTATAGGCTCAAACTCTCCATTTCCAGCAACATCCTGTTAAATATTTTTTGGAACCTTCTCCAATTCAATAATATCCTTCTGGTGGCAGGGCGACCAGACTGCACACAGCACTCCAGAAGAGGCCTCATTAATGTTCTGTACAACCTTAATATGACATCCCAACCCCTATTTTCAAAGGTCTGAGCAATGAAGGCAAGCGTGCCAAATGTCTTCAGAATGACCTTGTCTATCTGTGATGCAAATTTCAAAGAATTATGTACCTGAACCCCTTGGTTTCTCTGTTCTACAACACTACGCAGAGCCCTACCATTAATTGTATAAGCCCTGTCATTATTTATTTAATCATAATGCAATACTTCACATTTATCCAAATTAAACTCCATTTGCCACTCCTCAGCCTATTGACCCAATTGATCAAGACCTCTTGGTAATCTGAGATAATCTTCTTCACTGTTGACTATAGCATCAATTCTGGTAATATCTGCAAATTTATTACTTATGACCCCTATATTCTCATTCAACTCATTTACAAAAATGCCAAACAAAAGTGGACCCAGTATTGAATCCTTTGGAACATAGCTATTCAAGGCTTCCAGTTCAAGAAACAATCATCTGCCACCATCATCTCCTACAGTCAAGCCAATTTTGTATTCTTATACATTTTCATTTTCATTTTCATTTTGGTTGGTCACAAGCCAGGGAAAACCCCATTAATGGGCATCTTTGATCGTTTCAGAGATCTTTTGAGCACATTCCTAAAGCTGATTCTCGTGCTTCTCCGTGGAACATTTTTGCTATATCTGAGTTCAAAGTAGAGTTCAAATTAGTTGTTTTGGGAGTCTGATGTCAGGAATACAAATGACATGCCCTACCTAGTACAACTGAGTGATTTTCACCATCATACCTCGCATATTCGTATTGGAGAGAATAACATCCAATGATTATCTTTGTTCCCATCAGATTTGGAGAACCTTGTGAAGCCATTACAGGCAGCACTTCTAATGCTTCAAGGTGCCTGTTCATGTTGTGACTGCATATCTCATGTACATTTGCAAACTCAGAAAGGGTCCAAGGGTGCCTCTTTTAGGCTGGAAAAGTGCCCAGCCTACCTTAGTTTATTTTTATTCAGAAGTTTGAGCAACAGGTGAAGCTTGCTGTTTCACTATGTAGCAAGTGGTGTTCATCATAAGCAGGCTGCTCCTGTCAAGCCAAAAAATATGTTCGGTCTGTCCAAAGAAGGATCACATTGGACTCAAACAGTTAACTCTGTTTATCTCTCCACAGATGTTGCCAGCCCTGCTGAGCTTTCCTAGCACATTCTGCTTTTATTTTAAATTTCAGGTTAGCCAACTGTGCTGAAAACTGTGTGCATCTCTGCCATCTTCCTTGATGGGCTTACAGTGTGCAGAATGGCATTACAACACAATGCAACTAAAGTCATGGTCTCTTTTGTAACTGCCAACAGGAAGTCCTATCAATTTACTTTGGTAAGGTTAGCAAATTCAACATAGAGCATGAATTGTACCAAAGTCCTTCTGATCTCTGAAAATGGACAGTCTTTTTGAGGTGATTTCATAAACACCTTTGACTCTTTATAAACTGACACCAGATCAGTTTTCTTTCCATTGAAAACTGGCTCCATTCATTGCCTATTACCTATACAAAATCTTTGTCCTAGGGACAGCAAGTGATCAGATTCCCGGTCACTCCTGCTTACCAGTTCACTCACTGAAAATCAAGCCCTTGACTGGAAGAAGAAATATGAAACATCTGTGACTTCCTTTAACACACAGATCATGTTATCATTATTGTGTCTCTGTTGAGAAATCTAGGTAAATGGCCAAATTCAATAGTTCAGGTCAACAGCAAAGTTGAAAGGAGTTAGGCAAATGACAAGTTCTCTTCCTGTGTCAAGATGCATGTCTGATCATTGTGGATTTCCTATGGCTCCAGATTATTTCTTCAGATTAAGAGTCTTTTTTACTCTGATGCAGCTTTCCTGCGCATGAATACTCAGACCATATGTTCATTTCAGGCTTGCCTAGCTGGTCCTCGGGGGAGCAACTAAAGTATCATAAGTTTCATTGGCATTGTTGTTAATATAGTGGTTGTGACTGAAACAGGCTGTCAGAACTCAAGAATCAAGAGAGCTGGAGTTCAAAGCCAAGACAACTGGCAGGTGACAGGTGTTTGTGACCACAGCCTATTTGAAAGGTGATCTCAAAGGACTTTGCATTTTGTGTAAAGGTTTCCTGAAACAGCTGTTAAAGAGGTTAGTTCAATTTGAGAAGCATATTTGTATTCCTTTTTACCTTGTCTATCATTTTTCATCTAATTCATACTAACTTTACCCACAAGTACAAACAGGGCTTTGCAATGATGAGCACTGTGGTCTTTCACTTCTGACTGCTCTCTCAAGCCACATCATATTATGAACCGTATTGTAATGTGGATTGCAATCTTAGACCCAATAAATAATACTCATGAAGAATAATTTTTGGAATTAGTTGTCTCCTTTAGGTGGACATTCCAGATTGATACCTGTTTCCACTTGAATGTGGTTGTTTCCTTCTTCAACAATTAGCTACAAGCAAGTGTTAGCAAGCCAACAACACCATCACTAATGAACGTGTTATTAATAACTACCAGGTTGACATTGTTTACACAATCCAGATCCATAAGCCAATGGTGTTACCACAGGATGTGAAAATCTGCACTCTCCATTGTTTCTCCGATGAAATCAATAACTAATTGGCATGAGGAGGCAATGGCCTAGACATATTATCCCTGGGCTGTTCATCCAAAGACCCAGGTATTGTTCTGGGGACCCAGGTTTGAATCCCAGCATGACAGATGGTGGAATTTGAATTCAATAAAAAATCTGGAATTAAGAATCCAATTGTGACCATGAATCCATTGTCATTTGTTGAGGGGAAAGCCCATCTGGTTCACTAATGTCTTTTAAGGAAGGAATCTGCCATGCTTACCTGACTTACAGCAATGTGGTTGACTCTTAACTGCCCTTGGGATGGGCAATAAATGCTGGCCTCGACAGTGATGTTCTCATCCGTTGAATGAATAAAAAATTTAAAAAGGAGCAGCAACAGCATGCAGCCTTGCCACATTCTTCCGATGAAGTGGAAGGGGTCTGTGGTGCCTTCACTGGTTAGGACACCAAGTAAGGCTTTGAAGATGTTGATTATATTACTCCAGGTGTCATCCTGTCTCACAATGCACTGCAGTAACTGCCAATGGATACTGACGAAAGCCTTCTTGAAAAAAATAATGTTGATAACAATGGGCTTCTGATACTCAAGGTAAGCAATACCAAATTAAAGGAAAATTAACATTTATGGAAGGAAAGTGTAATTGATTGGCAAGTGGACTCTGACTGATGGAGGCATTGTCACTGAAAATGTACAAGTTAATAACCATTGATAATTAACCGCCAAGATAAAAACAATGACTGCAGATGCTGGAAACCAGAGTCTAGATTAGAGTGGTGCTGGAAAAGCACAGCAGTTCAGGCAGCATCCGAAGAGCAGTAAAATCGACGTTTTGGGCAAAAGCCCTTCATCAGGAATACTGGCAGAGAGCCTGAAGGGTGTCTTGGCTTTGAACTCCAGCTCTCTTGATTCTTGAGTTCTGACAGCCTGTTTCATTCACAACCACTATATTAACAGCAATGTCAATTAAACTTATGATACTTTAGTTGCTCCCCCGAAGACCAGCTAGGCAAGCCTGAAATGAACATATGGTCTGAGTATTCATGCGCAGGAAAGCTGCATCAGAGTGGAGAGATAAGTGAGAGGAGGGTAGGGGTGGGGAGAAAGTAGCATAGAGCACAATAGGGAGTGGGGGAGGGGATGAAGGTGATAGGTCAGGGGGGAGAGTGGAGTGGATAGGCAGGTAGGACAAGTCCGGACAAGTCATGGGGACAGTGCTGAGCTGGAAGTTTGGAACTGGGGTGAGGTGGGGGAAGGGGAAATGAGGAAACTGTTGAAGTCCACATTAATGCCCTGGGGTTTGAAGTGTTCTGAGGCAGAAGATGAGGCGTTCTTCCTCCAGGCATCTGGTGGTGAGGGAGCGGCGGTGAAGGAGGCCCAGGACCTCCATGTCCTGGGAGGGGGAATTGAAATATTGGGCCACAGGGCGATGTGGTTGATTGGTCCCAAAGATGTTCCCTAAAACGCTCTGCTGGGAGGCATCCAGTCTCCCAAAGTAGAAGAGACCGCATCGAGAGCAACGGATACAATAAATGTTATTGGTGGATGTGCAGGTAAAACTTTGATGGATGTGGAAGGCTACTTTAGTGCCTTGGATAGAGTTGAGGGAGGAGGTGTGTGCACAGGTTTTGCAATTCCTGCGGTGGCAGGGGAAGGTGCCAGGATGAAAGAGTGGGTTGTAGGGGGTAGGTAGTCACGGAGGGAACGGTCTTTGTGGAAGGCGGAAAGGGGTGGGGAGAGAAATATATCCCTGGTGGTGAGGTCCATTTGGAGATGGCGGAAATGTCAGCGGATGATTTGGTTTATGCGAAAGTTGGTAGGGTGGAAGGTGAGCACCAGGGGCGCTCTATCCTTGTTACGGTTGGAGGGGTGGGGTCTGAGGGCGGACGTGTGGGATGTGGACGAGATGCGTTGGAGGGCATCTTTAACCACGTGGGAAGGGAAATTGTGGTCTCTAAAGAAGGAGGCCATCTGGTGTGTTCTGTGGTGGAACTGGTCCTCCTGGGAGCAGATACGGCGGAGGCGGAGGAATTGGGAATACAGAATGGCATTTTTGCAGGAGGTAGGGGGGAAGAGGTGTAATCCCAGTATCTGTAGGAGTTGGTGGGTTTGTAAAAAATGTCGGTGTCAAGTCGGTCGTCATTAATGGAGATGGAGAGGTCCAGGAAGGGGAGGGAGGTGTCAGAGATGGGTCTAGGTAAATTTAAGGTCAGGGTGGAATTTTATTTTTAGATTAGATTAGATTACTTACAGTGTGGAAACAGGCCCTTCGGCCCAACAAGTCCACACCACCCCGCCGAAGTGCAACCCACCCATACCCCTACATTTACCCCTTACCTAACACTTCGGGCAATTTAGCATGGCCAATTCACCTGACGTGCACATCTTTGGACTGTGGGAGGAAACCAGAGCACCCGGAGGAAACCCACTCTGACACGGGGAGAACGTGCAAACTCCACACAGCCAGGCGCCTGAGGCGGGAATTGAACCCGGGTCTCTGGCACTGAGAGGCAGCAGTGCTAACCACTGTGCCGCCGTGCCGCCTGCATGTGTTGGTGAAGTTGATGAATTGCTCAACCTCCTCGCGGGAGCACGAGGTGGCACCAATGCAGTCATCAATGTAGCGGAGGAAGAGGTGGGGAGTGGTGCCGGTGTAATTACGGAAAATGGACTGTTCTACGTAGTCAACAAAGAGACAGGCATAGCTGGGGCCCATACTGGTGCGCATGGCTACCCCTTTGGTCTGGAGGAAGTGGGAGGATTCGAAAGAGAAATTGTTAAGGGTGAGGACCAGTTCGGCCAAACGAATGAGAGTGTCGGTGGAAGGGTACTGTTGGGGACGTTGGGAGAGGAAAAAATGGAGGGCTTGGAGGCCCTGATCATGGCGGGTGGAGGTGTAGAGGGATTGGATATCCATGGTGAAGATGAGGTGTTGGGGGCCGGGGAAATGGAAGTCTTGGAGGAGGTGGAGGACGTGGGTGGTGTCTCGAACGCATGTGGGGAGCTCCTGGACTGGGTGGATAGGACAGTGTCGAGGTAGATAGAAATGAGTTAACTGCCAAACTTTATAAGAGTCCACTTGCCAGCCAATCAACACACTTCTCTCATAAATATTGTTTTCCCTTTATTTTGGCATTTTTGCAAATTGTCCCAAATGAGGGCTTCAACAAAATCTGCATTTTTCAGCACTACAGAGGATCCTCGATTATCCGAGTATCAATTACCTGAATATCGGATTATCTGAAGAAGATGTCGAGGTCCCGATAGAAACATTACATCAAAGACGTGTTTCCAACACTGATCGCATCTTTTGTTTACAGTGATTAAAAGCGAACTAGAATTACTGAAAAGCTGCCGAGAACAGTCCTGGACTGATGGGAGCCCAGGCACATTCTCCAAATGACTGACCTCCCATGCTCTCTCTCTCCTCACACACTTTCCCTGGAGTTCTACACAGGCATGTACCCTAAACCCCCCTTCCCCAGATAATCTGTCCAAC
>NW_025205894.1:10802-11000 GCF_004010195.1 Chiloscyllium plagiosum | reverse complement strand
ACAACCAAAATTATTCATAAAGTTGGAGAGTCTACAATTGTTGCAGGCAGTCCATTCCATGCCCCTACTACTCTCTGAGTGAAGAAACTACCTCTGACATCTGTCCTATATCTATCACCCCTCAATTTAAAGCTATGTTCTCTTGTGCTAGCCATCACCATCCAAGGAAAAAGGCTCTCACAGTCCACCCTACCTAAC
>NW_025205894.1:0-1643 GCF_004010195.1 Chiloscyllium plagiosum | reverse complement strand
CATTTGGATGGGTATATGAATAGGAAGGGTTTGGAGGGATATGGGCCAGGTGCTGGCAGGTTGGGTTGGGATATCTGGTCAGATTAGATTAGATTAGATTACTTACAGTGTGGAAACAGGCCCTTCGGCCCAACAAGTCCACGACCCGCAGAAGCGCAACCCACTCATACCCCACATTTACACTTACCTAACACTACGGACAATTTAGCATGGCCAATTCACCTGACCTGCACATCTTTGGACTGTGGGAGGAAACCGGAGCACCCGGAGGAAACCCACGCAGACATGGGGAGAATGTGCAAACTCCACACAGAGAGTCGCCTGAGGCGGGAATTGAACCCGGGTCTCTGGCGCTGTGAAGCAGCAGTGCTAACCACTGTGCTACCGTGCCGCCCAACTTGGACGAGTTGGACCGAAGGGTCTGTTTACATGCTGTACATCTCTAAGGATGATTAGATTTGAATGATGGAACAGACTGGATGAGCTGAATGGCCTTCTGCTCCTACATTTTGTGATCTGAGGTGCTAAGACGCTATCACAGCTGATCTAAGGTTCTAGAATATACTTGAAGTGTCATTAAAATTGTTTATGATCAATTATGGAAAATTATTTATAGATGGACTAAAATAAATTCAGTGAAACTACTTAAAACAGCACAGTGGATTTTGCTTTATGACTTCCATCTCAAAACTTAATCACCTACCCAATTAATAAAGCGGTCCAAACTGCAGATATTTGCTAAGTGAGGGATAAAAGGATGTGTACAGCCACAAATATCATTGTAATTTGATTCAGTGCTCCTCATGTTATCTGGAATTTGTCAGTACTAGGTTACTTCAGCTGATGACTCTCCTAAAAAACTTATCCACCATTAAACCTCAAGAAACGGTTGTTTGCTGCAAAGTTACAATATGCAGAATACGGGGGACTGCGGGGGCAACAAATCCTCAGGAGAGGCACAGACACGAAAGGCTGAACGGACTCTTTCTGAGGAAGGCTCACTCAACGTTAACTCCTGATTTCTCTCCACAGATGCTGCCAGACCTGCTGAGCTTTTTTTCCCCTCTGCTTTTGTCTCAGATTCCCAACATCCGCGGTTCTCTCGGCTTCTTGAACGCCGGTGTCGGACGAAGTCAGAAAAACGGAAGGAGCAGCTTCCCCCGAAAGCCTGCGATTTCAAATAAACCTGCCGGAGGAAGGGCCACCGGACCCGAAACGTTAACTTCGACTTGCCTTCACAGACGCTGCTGAGCTTTGTCAGCAACCTGTGTTCCTGCTTGTGTCGGGGCTACAGTATAACGTGGTGTCGCGCGACTTCCGACCTCTTCCAGCGGAGGCCCAAGTAGTTCGAAAGCATTTTGAAGTCTCGAGACATCTTCGCATCGCGGAAACCTCGCCAATTTAAAAAGGTGGCCGTTGTGCTTTAAGCCACGCGCCTACGTGACGTTATCAGGCATTGACTGCGACAACTGAGATCCTTCACTGTCGGGTGGGGGTGGGAGAGAGGGCGCGCGCCGCTGCAGTTCCTCGCGTGGCCACTGCGAGCGGAGCCTCGCTGTCCTTCTCCTGGACTTTTGGGGGAGGGAGGGGGAAAACACGTGCGCCGTCCTCGCGGCAGAAACTGGGTCACATCAACACGGAGG
>NW_025205893.1:9970-11000 GCF_004010195.1 Chiloscyllium plagiosum | reverse complement strand
GAAGGTTTCACAGTCATCACCTGAAGAAAGAGAAAGTTGATTAGTAAAAGTCCATATACCTAAGATTCTCAGCTAATTCAACTGACTGACCTGGCAGTTAAAACAACAGATCTGAAACAAACTGCTCAGACAATACATTTTCACAGCAACAATCATGGCAACAAAGTTGTAAGCAGGTGTGTCAAAATCTTGTATCTCACTGCACACCAAATGCGCACCAGGCTTGAGGGGTGACCCTTATACAGGTTTATAAAATCATGAAGGGCATAGATAGGATAAATATGCAAGGTGTTGGCAGCGGGGAGAGTCCAGAATGAGAGGGCATAGATTTAGGGTGAGAGGAGAAAGATTTAAAAGGGACCTAAGGGGAAGGTTTTTCACGCAGAGGGTGGTGCACGTATGGAATGAACTGCCAGAGGAAGTGGTGGAGGCTGGTACAATTACAGCATATAAAAGGCATCTCGATGGGTATATGAATAGGAAGGGTTCAGAGGGATCTGGGCCAAGTGTTGGCAAATGGGATAAATTTAAGTTAGGATATCTGGTCAGCATGGATGCATTAGACAGAAGGTCTATTTCCGTGCTGTACATCTCTATGACTCTCTGACTCTAATTTCACTCCAGAACATCCCAGTTTGCCTCCTACTTCGAGGACTGCAATGTCCCCTCTCACATGGTGAACAATGCCCTCCAGCACATCTCCTCCACTTCCCGCACCTCTGTCCTCGAATCCCACCTCTCTGACCGCAACAAGGATAGACCCCCTTTGGGGTTCTCACCTTCCACCCCGCCAATCACTGGATACAACAGATTATCCTCTGCCATTTCCACTACCTACAGTCAGACCCCACCACGAAAGATACATTTCCCTCCCCATCCCTATCAGCATTCTGCAGAGACCACTCCCTCTGTGACTCCCTCATTAGGTCCACACTCCCTACCAACCCAACCTCCACTCCCCGCTCCTTCCCTTGCTGGCATGAGAGGTGTAAAACCTGTATAAGAGCAAATTACTGCGGATACTGGAATC
>NW_025205893.1:0-1281 GCF_004010195.1 Chiloscyllium plagiosum | reverse complement strand
CTGGTGTTGTAGTTGGTGTTGATGCTGAGTTGATGTTGGTGCTCACGTTGATGTTAGTGCTGGTGTTGTATTTGGTGTTGATGCTGAGTTGATTATGTTGCTCACGTTGATGTTAGTTCTGGTGTTGTAGTTGGTGTTGATCCTGAGCTGATTATGGTGCTCACGTTGATGCTAGTGCTGGTGTTGTAGTTGGTGTTGATCTCAGTGGCACTGATATTGATGTTGTAGCTGAGTTGATGTTGGTGCTCACATTGATGTTGTAGCTGAGTTGATGTTGGTGCTCACGTTGATGTTAGTGCTGGTGTTGTAGTTGATGTTGATGGTGAATTGATTATGGTGCTCACGTTGACGTTCGTGCTGGTGTTGTAGTTGGTGTTGATGCTGAGTTGATTATGGTGCTCACGTTGATGTTAGTGCTGGTGTTGTAGTTGGTATTGATGCTGTGTTGATTATGGCACTCACGTTGATGTTAGTGCTGGTGTTGTGGTTGGTGTTGATGCTGAGTTGATTATGGTGCTCACGTTGATGTTAGTGCTGGTATTGTAGTTGGTTTTGTAGTTGGTGTTGATTATGGCACTCACATTGATGTTAGTGCTGGTGTTGTAGATGGTGTTGATGCTGAGTTGATGTTGGTGCTCACGTTGATGTTAGTGCTGGTGCTGTAGTTGGTGTTGATGCTGAATTGATTATGGTGCTTACGTTGATGTTAGTGCTGGTGTTGTATTTGGTGTTGATGCCGAGTTGATTATGGCGCTCACGTTGATGTTAGTGCTGGTGTTGTAGTTGGTGTTGTAGTTGGTGTTGATTATTGCAGTCACGTTGACGTTAGTGCTGGTGTTGTAGTTGGTGTTGATCCTGATCTGATTCTGGTGCTCTCTTCATGTTCATGTGTTTTGTAGTTGTTTGTGTTGATGTCAGATTTGGTACCAGTATTCATGTTGATGTTAGTGTTCGGATTGTTGGATTTGTTGCCGGTATTCAGACTAATGTAGTTTTTGGTGTTGATGTTTGTGATATGAATTCTCCTGTGGATGTTGATGCTGATGTTAGTATTCGTGTTGATATTGCTCCTGGTGTTGAGTTTATAGTTAGTATTGATGTCGATGGTGGTTTTTATGTTGTTGTTGATGCTGGTGTTGATTATGGTGCTCAGGTTGGTGCTGGTAGTGTTGCTGATGTTGGTGTTTCTGATGGTGCTCATATCAATGTTGATGTGGTGCTGATGTTTTTGGGGTGTTGGTATGGATATTGATTGTGGTGTTCCTTTTGATGTGGATACAT
>NW_025205892.1:7679-11000 GCF_004010195.1 Chiloscyllium plagiosum | reverse complement strand
GGATTGTGTCGGTATTTACGGCATCATCTCGTGGGGTATGTCAATATTTACAATGACATTCCGGTGAGTGTGTCAGTATTTATTGGGGGGGGGGGCAGTTTCTGGGGAGTATGTCGGTATTTCATGGGGATTCCAGGGAAGTGTATCAGAATTTACAAGGGGGCGTCCCTGGAAGATTGTCTGTATTTGCAGTTTTGGAGGATCATGGAATTTTTCATTTAGAGTATACTGCGAAAATGGGTATTGGCAGTCTAATTTAGTTCTACTAGCTATCTCCACGTCGTCATTTTATTAAGAATATGTTCAGAGAATTCATGTGCCCCAAAGAATTGTTCGAGTTTGGGAATTGTTTTGCCAGTAGATGGTGGATTCTCCGAGTCTTTCAGGATATTCAATGTTGAGCTGATCCGGTTCTGTTCAGTAAAGGTCTCAATAATGATCAGCTGCAGACAGCGTTGTGGAGCTGAGAGGTCAGTTCTGATATCGGTGAAGGACGAATGGGATGCGTAATATCAAGCAGTGTATTCCTGATCCACTTTTACTAATTTATCAAGACTGAAACTGATACTCTGAATGTAGCGTAAGTACTATGCTTACCTCTGAATAAATCATGTTTCAGATTTAGTATTAGTTCACGGTACTACAATTCATCGAGTCATAGAGTCATAGAATCCTAAACATGCAGACCGGCCCTTCAGCCCAAACCCGTCCATGCAGAACAAAATGTCCATCAACCTCAATCCCATTTCTTTGCACTTAACGCATATCTGTCTAAGTGTTTCCGATTCATGTATTTGTCCATTGCCTCTTAAACGTTGTCACTGTATCTGCCTCTACCACTTCCACTGGCAGCTCATTCCATATGCAAAAAGTTTGCATTTCAGTCTTCATGTATTGTTTCTCGTCTAACATGAACCTAACTGCAAGTCCTCGATTACACGACGCTGAGAAAGAGATCACTTGCATTTATCGTATTCATGCCTCTCATGATCCTAAATACTTCATAAGATCCCACCTCAATCTTATAAACTCGAAATTAAAATATCTGAGGTTGTCCAAACTCTCCCTATTACTCAGACACTGGCAACACTATTGTAAGTCATTTCTCAACTCTTCCTATAATAGTAACATCTTCCTTCAGCAAAGTGTCCAAGATTGAACACAGAACACCAAGTGGGGCGATCACCAACATCGTGTCCAACTGAAACAGGCCAGTGTGGCAATCGACTTCTTTGCTGCCCTTCCGACGTGTGACCATACTTTTAGAGATACTTGCACTTGCACTCGAGGGTTCTTCTGTTCCACGACACTCGTTATAATCTTGTATCTTTACAAGAGTGGCCCACACTGACGTGCAAGTTGAGTGCTCAGAACAGATGAAAGATGTACTCTTCAAAAGTGCTAAACAAAGATACTTGTGATAGATATAAGCCAGGGGCACTGTGTGAAGCAGTGAATGGAGATCCACTATTTTGTTCACAATGCCAAGGAGCGCGTTAAAAAAACAAGAAAATCATCTTGCAACAGACAACATTAGCAGTAGAGGACACAGACGTAAATGCAGCCTGAAAGGTTTTCTAAGGCGGGAATTGGCCATACAAAGTCGTCTGCAATGGCAGAACGAATTGGATGAAAGTTTAAACTTGCATATACGTAAGTGTATATGACGTAGTGTAAGTGATGTTGACGGGTTTGTGGTGGGGGTTTTGATTTGACGGAGTGGGGTTGCAGGTGGACATTGAAAGAGTAAGGAATCTGCAGACCACAGAAAAAACTGGATAAAATAGTGGATAAACACTCATAAACATGAATAAAAACGAACGCATACTATCGTGGACTGCGAGATTGTAAGGAAATATAAAAGAAGTGATTTGCAGGGCGAAAATGAGAAGAGAGTTAAAAAGTGATGTGACAGAAGAAAACAAAATCAGGAAGGCCATCTGAGAGGAAAGCAATGTTACTTTAAAGTTACTTTAAGGAAGTGAACAAGTCTACTTTCAAAGATGCTATTTCTAAAATAAGTACATTTAGATCACAAGGACCAAAGTACGTTCCTGTTCAAAACATTTTAGAGCATGGAAGAATTGTACTAAAATCTGGAAATAAAAGACAAACAACAATAACTGCAAATTATCAGCTTTGGGACATAAATTCACAAATTTCCATAAAGTGCAGCACGATTACTTCATAAAATGGCTTACACCAATGTGAGGAGGAATGATATGTAGAACACCCAAGGAAAATAAAGAAAATTCGCGATATCCCTAATAGTCAAGCACTTACAGATGGCAACAATCAGGAAAATTTCCAAACCGGTCTCTGGCACTGAGCCTGACACTGTGGCTCAGAAGGGAAAGGGAGAGAATAGAAAAGCGCTAGTTTAAGGGGATCGATTAGTTAGATAGACTTAGAGGAGATTTTGTGGTCGTGAATGAGACTCCCGGAAGTTATGTTGTCTGGCAGGTGCCGGGGCCCAGGATGTCGCCGATCTGAAGGGGGACGTCGAGCAGCCAGAAATCGTGATATTTACTGGAACCAACTTTATAGGCAGGAAAGGGATTAAGGATCTGAAAAGTTACTACAGAGAGATTGGTTGGAAGCTGAAGAGCAGGACAACTAGAGTCGTGATCTGAGTTTTGCACCTGGTGCCACGAGATAGTGAGATAAGGAACAGTCAGCGAATGGATCTTAACATATGTTTGCAAGGCTGGTGCAGGAGGGAGGGCTTCAGATACCTCGACCATTGGGGCGTCTTCTCGGGAAGGTGAGACTTGGAGATTAAGGACGGGTTGCACTTGAACTGGAGGGGCGCAAATGTCCTGGGTGGGAGATTTGATAGTGTGGTTCGTCAGGCCTTAAACTAGTTTTGGAAACGATTGGGAATCAGAGCCATATACCTGAGAGGGGTGTAGTTGTAGATGGAGCAGTGACAGGATGTCGTGAATCTGTTGTGAAGGTTTCTCACGTGATGAAACAAAGTGATCGGCTAATGTGTATCTGCTTTAATGAAAGCATTGTCAAAAATAAGCGTGATGAACTTAGAGCATGGATCAGTACTTGGGGCGATGAGGTTATGGCCATAACAGAGACGTGCGTTTCACAGGAGCAGGAATGCTTGCTAGATATTACATGGTTTAGAACGGTTAAAAATTAACAGGGAGGGTGGAAAAAAAGAGAACGGGGAATAGCATTGCTAATCAGAGAGTTTATCGCAGATACAGAAACTAAGATTGTTGAGGAACCTTTGCCTAATAAATCATGACAGGGATAAGTTAGGAACAGCAAGGGAGCAGCCACCACTCTGGGGGTTTACTACAGTGG
>NW_025205892.1:5196-7254 GCF_004010195.1 Chiloscyllium plagiosum | reverse complement strand
AGGATCTTGAACAGCTTTGGTGGAGTACAGCCTTGCGATAAAGGAGCTCGAAATGCACTGAGGAGAGCCAGGAGGAGGCACTAGAAAGTCTTGGTAGGAGGGATTAGGAAGAATCCAAAGGCAGTTTATTTATACGTGAGGAATAAGAAAATGATCATGGAGAAGGTAGTGCCGATCCAGGAGAGTAGAGGAAACTTGTGCTTGAAGTCTGATCAGATAGAGGAAGTCCTAAATGAGTTTTTTGCCCTTCCATTAAAGAAAGGGACCTTGTGAATGTGAACTTTAAGGATCTGGGATATGGGCTTGAACAGAACAAGATTGTTGAAGTTGCTGCATTGGAACCTTTGGCGAACATTAAGATTGATACGTCCCCAGGGTCAGACCAGATTTATCCGAGCTTAATCCACGGAGCGAGAAAGGAGATTGCTCAGCCGCTAGTGAAGATCTTTTATACTTCCCTCTCCACAGGAGTCAACGGGTGGATTGGCAGGAAGAGAATGCTGTTGCTCTTTTCAAGAAAGGTGATAGAGTAATCCCTGGAAATTACAGACCAGTCAGTCGTACTTCTGTGGTCAACAAGGTTTTGGAAAGAATTCGGAGAAATAGGATGTCTGACTATTTGAAAATAATAGCGTGATTGAAGGCAATCAGCATGGCTTTATGAGGGGTAGGCTGTGCGTAAAAGGTCTCATTGAGGTCTTCGAGGAGGATACAAGACAGGTTGACGAACTCGGGCAGTAGATGTCGTGTGCATGGGCTTCAGCAAGGCATTTGATGGGTTCCCCATGGTAGGCCCATTTAGAATGTCAGGAGGTATGGGATGCAGGGAGATTTGGCAATCTGGCTTCAGATTGTTTTGTTGACAGAAAGCTGAGACTATTTGTAGATGTAATTTATTCTGCCTGGAGGTCGGTGTTGGGGTAGTGTCTGTTCTTGGGCCTCGGCTCTTTGCAGTTTTTATAAATGACTTGGATGAGGGAATTGAGGGGGAGGTTAGTAAAATGTGCAGACGACACAAAGGTTGATAGCATTGCAGGCTGCAGCATGACATAGGCAGGATGCAGAGCTGGGCTGAGAAATGGCAGATGGAGTTCAAGCTCGATATATGCAAAGTGATACATTTTGGAAGGTCGAACTTGAATGTTGAATGGAGGATTAAAGGCAGGATTCTTTGCAGCGTGGAGGAATAGCGGGATCTTGGTGTTCAAGTACATAGATCCCTCAAAATTACCACCCAAGCTGAGAGGGTGGTTAAGAAAGCATATGGTGATTTAGCTTTCATTAATGGAGAATCGAGATTAAGAGCTATGAGGTATTATTACAGTAGTACAAGTCCCTGGTGAGACCACACTTGAAATATTGTGTCCAGTTCTGGTGCCCCAACCATAGGAAAGATTCAGAGGCTTTGGACACGGCGCAAAGAAGATTTACCAGGATGCTGCCTGAACTGGTAGGATTGTCATATGAAGAGTGGTTGACTAAGATTGGACGTTTTCTCTCTGGATAGAAGGAGGAAGCGAGGTGACCAGATCGATGTAGACAAGGTAATGAAAGGCACACATCGAGTCTATTACCGGAGACTTTTCTCCAGGACAGGATTGTCGGGGACGGTGGGTCATAGTTTGAAGTTATTAGAAGGACGGTACAGAGGAGACGTAAGAAGTAGACTTTCTATGCAGAGAGTTGTGAATGCATGGAATGCGTTGCCTGTTGGTGGAAGCAGGGACATTTGGGACATTTAAACGCCTGCTGGACATGCACATGGACAACAGTGAATTGCGGGGTGCAGAAGTAAGATTATTTTATTTTACATTAGGATTAATCCTCGGCACGGAGAAAGTGAGGACTGCAGATTCTGGAGATCAGCGTTGAAAATGTGTTTCTGGAAAGGCACAGCAGGTCAGGCAGCATCCAAGGAGCAGGAGAGTCGACGTTTCGGGCATGAGCCCTTCTTCAGGAATGAGGAAAGTGTGCCAAGCAAGCTAAGATAAAAGGAAGGGAGGAGGGACTTGGGGGAGGGGCGTTGGAAATGCGATACGTGGAAGGAGGTTAAGGTGA
>NW_025205892.1:0-1220 GCF_004010195.1 Chiloscyllium plagiosum | reverse complement strand
GTCTGTACCTCTGACTACAGAATCCCCTAACACAATTGATCTCTTGGAAGTCGACGTACCCCACATTGCTACCAGAAACTTGGCTGTCCGTGCTACGTTCCCCTGAGAATCCATCACCCCCTACATTTTCCAAAACAGCATAGCTGTTTGAAATGGGGATATCCACAAAAGACGCCTGCCGTAGGTGCCAACCTTTCTCACTCTTCCTGGAGTTAACCCATCTATGTGACTGTATCTGAGACTTCCCTCCTTCCTATAACTGCCATCCATCACATACTGTTGCTGTTGCAAATTCCTCATTCTATCTGTCTCTCCAACCGATCCACTCGATCTGATAAGATTCGCATCCAACAGCATTTATGGCAGATATAATCCGCAGTAACCCTTAAACTCTCTTTAAACTCCCACATCTGACAAGACATCTTTAGACTGTGTGAGGAAACTGGAGCACCCGGTAGAAACCTACATAGACAAGGGGAGATCAATCAAACTCCACACAGAGAGTTGTCTGAGGCTGGACTCGAACCCAAGTTCTGACACCATGAGGTCGCAGCACTAACCACAGTGTCACCACTAGATGGTGACAATTTATGACATGAAAGTCTGAGTGGGTACTTGGAGGCTGCAACTCACTGCTGTATCTTCTGGGCCTCTATCTGGGATAGTATTCCCCAACTTTTAATGGCTAGCTTCACGGGCTGTGTATTCTGTCCCTGGTTGTTCACAAAGTCTGGCAAAGCACCAGCCTTGTCACATCATCATGGTGCACTTCCAATTTACGTGGAATACATTTCAGCTCTTCAATACTACATTTGAGCTCACCGACCGCTTATTTTGCAATGCTGCTGCCAGGCTGATTTGTGCGGAGGGAAAGACACCCATCTCATGCAATAGAACAGGGTGCACATCAAGGCTCTTTGTTTGCTCTCTCTTTGTACTCACTCACTTTGTGCTTACTTAGATGCTCACAGCATCTCTGCCCTGCCTTACCTTTTAGTGGATTGCTATCTCATTCCAGACTTAAAGGCTCACAGTACATCTGTCTTGCCTTGCCTGTTAGCACCGACAGAAAACCATATAGCTTGAATGGTTGTCAGCAGTGATATGACAAGGAGTGGACCTATTGCTAGAAGGCACTGTGCTAGCTCAATGCCACAACTGCAGCATGTGCCCGCAGTTTGTATGGAAAACACACTGCAGGTGCTTCAACCAAATGACCA
>NW_025205891.1:10155-11000 GCF_004010195.1 Chiloscyllium plagiosum | reverse complement strand
GTCATAGGGATGTACAGCACAGAAACAGACTTTTTGGTCCAACCTGTCCATGCCGACCAGACATTCCAACCCAATCGAGTCCCACCTGCCAGCACTAGGCCCATATCCCTCCAATTCATATTCTTAAATGTTGCAATTGTACCAGCCTCCACCACATATTCTGGCAGCTCATTCCATACACGTATCACCTTCTGTGTGAAAAAGCTGCCCCTTAGGTCTCATTTATATCTTTCCCCTCTGACCCTAAACCTATGCCCTCTAGTTCTGGATTCCCCCACCTTAGGCAAAAAACTTTTGTCTATTTATCCTATCCATGCCTCTCATAATTTTGTAAACCTCTATAAGGTCACCCCTCAGCCTCCGACATTCCAGGGAAAACAGCTCAGCCTGTTCAGCCTCTCCCTGTAGCTCAAATCCTCCAACTCTGGCAACATCCTTGTAAATCTTTTCTGAGCCCTTTCAAGTTTCACAACATCCTTCTGATAGGAAGGAGACCAGAATTGCACGCAATATTCCAACAGTGGACTAACCAATGTCCTGTACAGCCTCAACATGACCTCCCAACTCCTGTGCTCAATACTCTGACCAATAAACGAAAGTATACCAAATGCCTTCTTCACTATCCTATCTACCTGCGACTCTACTTTCAAGGAGCTATGAACCTGCACTCCAAGGTCTCTTTGTTCAGCAACACTCCCTAGGGCCTTACCATTAAGTGTATAAGCCCTGCTAAGATTTGCTTTCCCAAAATGCAGCACCTCGCATTTATCTGAATTAAACTCCATCTGCCACTTCTCAGCCCATTGGCCCATCTGGTCCAGATCCTGTTGTAATCTGAGATAACC
>NW_025205891.1:6823-9521 GCF_004010195.1 Chiloscyllium plagiosum | reverse complement strand
GCCTTGCTGATCTTTGAGGGGCCCTATTCTCTCCCGAGTTACCCTTTTGTCATTAATATATTTGTAAAAACCCTTTGGATTCTACTTAATTCTATTTGCCAAAGCTACCTCATGTTCCTGTTTTGCCCTCCTGTTTTCCCTCTTAAGTATACTCCTACTTCCTTTGTACGCTTCTAAGTATTCACTCGATCTATCCTGTCTGTACCTGACATATGCTTCCTTCTTTTTCTTAATCAAACCCTCAATTTCTTTAGTCATCCAGCATTCCCTATACCTACCAGCCTTCCCTTTCACCCTGACAGGAATATACTTTCTCTGGATTCTTGTTATCTCATTTCTGAAGGCTTCCCATTTTCCAGCCGTCCCTTTACCTGCAAACATCTGCCCCAAACAGCTTTTGAAAGTTCTTGCCTAATACCGTCAAAATTGGCCTCTCTCCAATTTAGAACTTCAACTTTTAGATCTGGTTTATCCTTTTCCATCACAATTTTAAATCTAATGGAATTATGGTCGCTGGCCCCAAAGTGCTCCCCCACTGATACCTCAGTCATCTGTCCTGCCTTATTTCCCAAGAGTAGGTCAAGTTTTGCACCTTCTCTAGTAAGTACATCCACATACTGAATCAGAAAATTGTCTTATACACACTTAACAAATTCCTCTCCATCTAAACCCTTAACACTATGGCGGTCCCAGTCTATATTCGTAAAGTTAAAATCCTCTACCATAACTACCCTATTATTCTTACAGATAGTTTGTTTCCCTCCGTCTATTAGGGGGTCTATAATACAATCCTAATAAGGTGATCATCCCTTTCTTATTTCTCAGTTCCACCCAAATAACAGCTGCATTTCCAACATTTCAAGTGGTGGCATCTTTGTGCTTTCTTTTAAATTACCTGAAAAAAAAATCTCATATTTCCTGAGAGAATGTCATCTGATTATCGATTCAACTTTTCCCACAGCTTAGTGTGAAATGGTGTCACATGGTTTTGGAATCTCCTAAAGCAACTGAGAACTGAAGTGAGTGCAAACAATGATGGAACGCAGGCTCTGATTCCCCACTGAGTGACCATTCTTCAAGACCAATCACAGAGTGGCTCTCTGCTTTGGCACTGCATGCACCAAAGGCTGCTTGGGAGAGAAAGAGAGAGAGAGAAAAAGAGAGAAAGAATAACAGAGAGACAGACAGAGAGCGTCCAAATGGGTGCACACATGCACAATCAAGATTTTTTGCATTGTTTTCACTATTGTCTAATAGGTCAATATTCACTAAAGTCCTTCAGGGAAGGAAATCCGCCATCCTTACCTCCATGTGACTTCAGATCCCCATACAGTGTGGTTGACTCTTAACTGGCCTCTGGACAACGAGGGATGGACAATAATGCTGGCCGAGCAACAATGCCCAAAACCCATGAACAAATTTAAAAAAAAACCTGCAGCCACTGTTTGCACAGTAAGACCCCAAACAACAGTGATCTAGATTACCAGATAATCTTATTCACAGTGATGCTGGGACAGGGATAAATGTTGTGCAAGATACATGGAAGAACTCTGATGTTTCATCTTCACAGAGTTCTTATATACCGATATGGGACTGCAAAAGGTGCCTTGCTGAGAGACAATGCCTCCAGCACTGTAGCATCCCCTCAGTGTGGCACGAGACTTCATTGTCAGGTCCAAGTGTGGCATTTGAACCTGTGACCTCTTGGCTGATAGGCAATTGTTCAACAATCAAGTGAGACTGCACTGAATGATTAGAATCCCTAGAGTGTGGAAGGAGGCCATTTGGCCAATCGAGTCTGCACTGACCCCCCAAAGAGCATCCCCAACCAGACCTGGCTCACCTGTAACCACACATTCAACCTGGCTAATGCACTTAGCCTACACATCCCTGAACATTACAGGTATTTTAGCACAGCCCAACCTACCTAACCTGCACATCTTTGGACTGTGGGAGGAAACCCACAGGCAACATGCAAATGTCACCAGAGTCCCTGGCGCTGTGAGACAGCAGTGCTAACCACTGAGCCATGCCAATTACAAGCAAGAATCCTCCGAACTGAAACCAAGAAACAATCACCAACTTCACTGACGATGGTTCAGTTCCTCACAGGTATTGAATTGAACTGAATTTATTGTAATGTGTACCGAGGCACAGTGAAAAGCTTTGTCTTGTGAGCAATACAGACAGATCACAGAGTTAAGTAGCATAGATAGTAAATAATAGGTAAACAGTGGCAAAAACAAAAACACAGGTACAGGCGAATGTTAAGTGTTTGTGAGACCATTCAGTATTCTAACAATAGTAGGATAGAAATTATTTTGAAACCGGCTGGTGCGTGTGTTCAGGGTTCTGTACCTTCTCAGTGATGGTAGAGGTTGTAGAAAAACATTGCCAGAGTGGGATGGATCTTTGAGAATGCTGGCAGCCTTTCCTTGACAGCGGGCCTGGTAGATGGATTCTATAGATGGGACGCTGGCCTTTGTGATTGTCCGGGCCATGTTCACCACTCTCTGTAACCATCCTCGATCTTGAATGGTACAGTTTCCATACCAGGTAGTGATACACTCAGACAGAATGCTCTCGATGGTGCACCTATAAAAGTTGGCAAGGGTATTTGCCGTCATGCCAAATTCCCTCAGCTGCCTGAGGAAGAAGAAACGTTGTTGGGCCTTTGTAACCAGTGCGTCCACATGAT
>NW_025205891.1:0-1001 GCF_004010195.1 Chiloscyllium plagiosum | reverse complement strand
ACGTGGTCTTGAACCTTCGAAGGTTCTAGGGATATTGGGACACCCACAATGCTGTTGGGGATGGATGGAGGTCCAGTATTTTGATCGGGCAGCACTGAAAGAACTGCGTGTTATTTTAAAATCGAAATAATCATGGCTTGTAGGGCAGCTTGCAGGTGGTCTATTACCCTTCTTTTAGGGTTTGGAATGTATTGTTTAATAAGCTTCCGATGTATTTTTGGAATGCATTTTGTAGATGTATGTACTGTTGCCACTGTGTGTGGGTGGTAAAGAAGGTGAATGTTGAAGCTATTGGATAGTGCGCTGATCAAATAGACTGTCTTATTCTAGATCATTTCAAGATGCTTGAGTGTTGCATCAAGCAAATTGAGAATATTTCATCATGCTCCTGACTTGTGTCTTATAGTTGATGGATGGGCATTGAGGAGACCAGTGTTGAATTACTTGCTGCAAGATTTTCCTGACTCTGACTTGTTCTTGTAGCCAAAGTATTTATATAGCTGTTTCAGTTTTTGGTCACCTGTTAACCCCCATATTCATTGGTGTTGGATTCATTGATTGTACTGCTTGTAATGTCAAAGGCTAATGGCTGGACTTGTTTTTGTTGAAGCTTTATTCCTGATGAAGGGCCTTTGCCCGAAACGTTGATTTTACTGCTTGGATGCTTGCCTTCATTGGTTGGGACATTTGAGTATAAAAGTTGAGAGGTCATATTGTGCATACAATCCTGTTGGAAGGATGTTGTTGAACCTGAGACAGTGCAGAAAAGATTTGCAAGGATGTTGCCAACATTGGAGGGTTTGAGCTACAGGAAGAGGCTGAAAAGGCTGGGGCACTTTTCCCTGGAGCATCGGAGACTGAGGGGTAATCTTATAGAGGTTAGAAAATCATGAGGGCCATGGATAGCATGAATTGCGAAGAGCTTTTTCTGAGGATTCGGGGGGGGCATGGGGGCGTCTAAAACTGAAGGGCATAGGTTTAAGATGAGAGGATAAAGATTT
>NW_025205890.1:10342-11000 GCF_004010195.1 Chiloscyllium plagiosum | reverse complement strand
GTTACTTGCCCGTTGTCAGCCCAAGCCTGGACACTGGCCAGATTTTGTTGCATTTGAAGATGGGCTGCTTCAGTATCTGAGGAGTTGTGAACAGTGCTGAACATTGTGCAAACATTAGCAAGCATCCCCACTCCGACCTTATGATGGAAGGAAGGTCATTGATGAAGCAGCTGAAGATGGTTGGGTCTAGGACACTCCCCTGAGGAACTCCTGCAGAGCTGTCCTGGAGCTGAGATAACTGACCTCCAACAACCACAACCATCTTCCTTTGTGCCAGCTATGACTCTAACCAGCGGAGAGTTTGCCCCCTGATACCCCTGATACCCAATGATTCCAGTTTTGCCCGGGCTCCTTGATGCCATACTCAGTGAAATGCGGCCTTGATGTCAAGGTCTGTCCCTCTCCCCTCCCCTCCCCTCCCCTCTGGAATTCAGCTCTTTTGTCCATGTTTGACCCAAGGCTGTACTGAGATCAGGAGCTGAGTGACCCTGGGGGAACCCAAACTGGGCGTCACTGAGCAGGTTATTGCTGAGCTGTTGCTGCTCGATAGCCCTGTTGGTGACCCCTTCCATCATGTTACTGATGATCAAATGGGACAATATCAGCCTCCATCCTTCCTCTCCCTCCTCTCCCCCTCACCCTCCTCTCCTTCCTCTCC
>NW_025205890.1:354-2012 GCF_004010195.1 Chiloscyllium plagiosum | reverse complement strand
TTCTCTTTTAGTCACCAGTCGGGGTGACATGAAGCCAGGGATGGGTGGAGTGCTCATCCGGACTTTGTCTTTTTTCTGTTGATCTAAGGATCATCTTTTTTTCCCCTGGCCTAAGGCTGGGGTACAGTCTGGGTTTGAAGGAGCTGTGAAGGAGGAGATGGGAAGGGTGAGTGCCCCCTATGGGCAGGGGGAAGAGTCTTCCATTCAAGGTTTTATAGTTGGTTTTCTTTGTAGTTTTTTGGTAGTAATTGTTGTTTATAGCTACATAGAGTAGTTTTTGTATACATAGTTCTTTGACTCTATGAGTCTTTATTTACTTATGCTCGGTGCTTTGTAAGCAGGGTTCTCCCTCCGAGGGGTTCAAGGGGCTCTGAAAGGGGATATGGCTAAGTGTCTTATTAAATGGTGCATCTGGAACATTAAGGGAAGTCATTCGCCTGTTAAAAGGAAAAAAGTGCTTTCTAGCCTTAAGAGGGAAAGGGTTGACATCACTTTGTTGCAGGAAATCCATCTTGATGATGGGGAACACCTGAAATTACAATAGGAGGGTTATGACTGAGTATTCTTTTCATCCTTTTCTACTAAAAGTAGGGGAGTGGCGGTACTTATTCAGAAAAATCTTCAGTTTGCATTATTAGAGCAGATGAAAGATGAGCAGGGACGGGTTGTGATTCTTACAGCCCTGATACATGGGGAGGAATATGGCATTTTAAACGTCTACTGTCCTCTGGCGCAACCCCGCAAATCTTTGATTAGTGCTTTCTCTAAGTTGAGTGCTTTTGGAACACGGTACATTATTATGGCGGGGGGGGATTTTAATTGTCTTTTGGATCCGACAGTGGACAGGATGCCTTGTGGGCCTCCAAATATTTCTTCGCAGGCCAAGCAGGTGTTTGACTTATGCGAGGAGTTGGGGCTGGTGGATATTTGGAAATGTCTTCAACCTACCGGCAGGGACTTTCAAACCCACATAAATGTCACATGACGATTGACCTCTTTCTGGCTCCCTCGGCCCTCGTGGATTCAATTATGGGTTGTAGAATTGTGAATATAGCTATCTCTGATCATGCAGTGGTATATTTGGAGGTTAAGGCCAAGAGTGAAGGGCTAGGTTTGCGGCACTGGTGTTTGGATCCTTTTTTTCCTTAAGGATTCCAAATTTGTGGAATACTTTTTGAAGGAATTTCAGGAATTCTTGAGTATCAACAAAGGCATGAAAACATGTTGCTGGAAAAGCGCAGCAGGTCAGGCAGCATTCAAGGAGCAGGAGAATTGACGTTTCAGGCATGAGCCCTTCTTCAGGAATGAAGAGAGTGCGCCAAGCAGGCTAAGATAAAAATTAGGGAGGAGGGACTTGGGGGAGGGGCGTTGGAAATGCAATAGGTGGAAGGAGGTTAAGGTGAGGGTGATAGGCCGGAGTGGAGGTTTAAGAGAACACCTCTGGGACACCCGGACCAACCAACCCAACCACCCCATGGCTCAACACTTCAACTCCCCCTCCCACTCCACCAAGGACATGCAGGTCCTTGGACTCCTCCATCGCCAGACCATTGCAACATGACGGCTGGAGGAAGAGCACCTCATCTTCCGCCTAGGAAGCTTCTAACCACAAGGGATGACCTCAGATTTCTCCAGTTTCCTCATTTCCCTTTCCCCCA
>NW_025205890.1:0-238 GCF_004010195.1 Chiloscyllium plagiosum | reverse complement strand
CATTTTCAGCTCTGATCTCCAGCATCTGCAGTCCTCACTTTCTCCTGTCAACTCAGGCATGGCTAGTAGTCCGTCTATGCTATGGGAGACCGCTAAGGCCTTTGCTAGGGGATTGGCTATTTCCCATTTGGCTAGCCAGAAATGACAGATGGAGGAACAGCAGCGTCTACTTGAGACGCGGTTGAAAGCCGCTGAGGTGGCACATTTGGGCGGCCTTCGGTGACTAAGCTTCAGCGGA
>NW_025205889.1:4322-11000 GCF_004010195.1 Chiloscyllium plagiosum | reverse complement strand
TTGGAAAATGTTATTTGGTTCAAAAGACGCCTCTGGTCACATTACAGAGTGTTTACTCTCTGCAACTTGTGGATCATTTGTTGGTCATGTTATAGACCCAGATTCACTGTGAATACAGTCCCCATACCTCAACCAGAGATGACTCACAACATACTTTAATATCTCTGATTGCAACGTTCAATAAAAGAACGTTCAGGAAAATTACAACCATTAACTTTGCAATTACTGAATATGAGGACAAAAGGAACAGGATCAGGTTATTCGGATGATCAAGCCATTGTATACCATCATCGCTGATCTACTGTTGACATTAACCCCTCTTTGATGCCCAATTCCTCACCCCTTAGCTCTCTGACAGGTCAAAAATCCATCTACCTCCTCCTTAAATGCGTTCAATAATGTAGCTCCCCAAGCTCGCGAGCCCAGATAATTTCTAACAGTGATTACATAGAACATAGAACATAGAAGAATACAGCGCAGTACAGGCCCTTCGGCGCTCGATGTTGCGCCGATCCAAGCCCACCTAACCTACACTAGCCCACTATCCTCCATATGCCTATCCAATGCCCGCTTAAATGCCCATAATGAGGGAGAGTCCACCACTGCTACTGACAGGGCATTCCATGAACTCACGACTCACTGAGTAAAGAACCTACCCCTAACATCTGTCCTATACCTAACATCCCCCACCCTTAATTTAAAGCTATGCCCCCTTGTTGGATGATTACTTTGCAGCAGTTAAAATAGAGGTAGAGATGGAGCATGCTTGTAACCCCCAGAAAATTAATGTTGAATATCAGATTCAAAATAAGCAAAATAACAGCAATGAACAAAGCAAAGTAGTGAGAACAGAACACCTGAGGAGTCAACTCTCCACACAAAAGCTCCTTACAGTACTCTGATATTTTTCTCTCCACATACATGTAGGTGCACTCCTAGGTCTTCCTCTTCTCTATCAGCACTCACTTCTCTTGACGACTCTTCCCTACAGACACTGTTATAAACCCTCTTACAGGGCCTTTCACTTCCCTGGTCCACCTGCCATTCTTAATTGGATGGCAATAATGGAGGATTCATTTAGGTATTATTTATATAACATTGCTTCAGCAGACTTCAGACCCATATTTAATCCCAATGTCAGGGTTGTAAACACACAGAAAAAGTCAATTGCAAACTTAATGAAGAAAAACAGGGCAAAGATGGATGATCTCCTAAAAGGATAGAACTGGGTACTTTCCAAATAGTTAAAATCTAAAAATAATGCAAGTTCAATTCGACTCAGAGATCCACATACATAAATTTTTAAAATCTCATAAATTATTACGAAGAATAACCATAAGTGGAACATAGGGAAAGTCAAGCCACAGCTCAGTAATATCATTAAATGGCAAATCAGTCTCGAAAAGCAAAGTGGACAACTCTAGTTCGTACTCTCATCTGGCAGGCAAAGGTTGTTCCACTAAGACCTTGAGCAAAGTTTACCAATCTCCTACAGTTCTGGATGAAATACCCCAAATCACTAAGCTCCCCGGTGAGAGGGATGAACTAGTTCTCCTTCTTTATTCACCTCCACTTCTGTTGGTCACACAAAGTAAATTTAAAATTAGATCCCTTCTCTTGTTGATACATTTCTCCCAGATCTAATTAGGAGCCAATTTAACCAGGCTTTTGTGAGTTAACAAAGAATGAGTTTATTATTAAATGTGAGAAAAACTGGGAATGCAACACACAGAGCTTAGAAATAAGACGTGAGTCCAAAAGGTTAAGACGTTTCTAAAAAGGATCTTTCAATTGTTGAAGGAGCAGATATTTGAACATTGCAGCTGTTGCAGTTGTAGTTACATTGGTTACAACCACAACATTGACAAATGTACTTGAACAGTTAACTTTAAGATGATGTTTGGTTTTGCACACTGGTTGAGAGTCAGTTGTTCATTTCTTTCAACCGTGCCTGAATTTCAGCATTTGGGATGATGGCCCTTTTGCTGTCCTGTTTCCTTTTATCTGTCTTGCTAGCTAGCTGATTTCTAGTACGAGGAGTGAGATTCCTTTTTCCTTTCAGACAGAACAATTCTCCAAGTCACTCCTTTGCTATGGCCATCACAGCACACTACTGCTTGAACCCAGGCTACTACAAATGGATAACTTAATCCATTAACACAGAAGTCAGTCATACTAGCAAGCTCCAGGATATTGAAACTGGCTTTTATGACTCATCTTCACACATTCTTCAAAAAAGGAATAAAAACAAAATGCTTCTGTAGTTTAGACCTAATCCCCAAGGGCCAGCTTGCTGTTGAGCAGAGGGTCATCAACCCTTTGTTACCTTCGCAGTCACAAGAAATCACAGTGCAGTCTATTTTGAGTTGCTTCTCCTGTTTGAAGGGTTGTAGTTGAGGCTCCCTCTGCATCTTCAAGTGTGACATTTGCTGGGCCTCTTTCTCCAGAAAATAGCTCAATTTCCATTTGTAGCCCAGTGGTCAAGGCAAAATTCAATTTTGCAGCAGCAAGAGTTTTGCAATAAATAGTTATATGGTTGTAAAAATGCAAATCAGTGTTAAACAGAAACAACTATATCAGTTTCATTAGGTATTTAGATTTTGAAATAAATTTACATTTAAGGCACATAAAAATGCTTAATCAATAAATCTTTGCACAATTTTAAAAAAATAAATAGCTATAAGATACTTGCCTGTTTATTTAAAGGTCTAAATAAGCAATCCCGCCATGTCACCAAAGCAAGCTGTAAGGTATAAAAAAAAGTTTGAAGCAATGATTGCTGACAAATAAGTGGCTTTCCAAATGGTAAATGTTCTGTAAATGTTCAAAAATAAATAAACTGGTATATTTAACATTCTTTGAAGAGTTTTAGAAACATAAAATATCAATTTTATAAACAAATAGCTCTCAAACTTTTACATTCTTCAGCTAGGTTCAGATTCACAATAATATCAGGAATGAGGTCAGAGTTGAAAATTTGAGTTTTTCCATTAGATCAAAGGATGTTTAAATCATGTTTATTAGAAATACTATCAAATTTTGTTCTTTATTTCCCTTGGTCACAAGTTAATAACTAGAGAACATTAATTCAAATTAAAATCAATTAGATTTAACTCAATTTACTTCATCTTTTTAAAAATTGAGAGAATTAGGAAGATATGGCATGGCCACCAGCAAAAGTCGCAGTTTCACAATAAATTCCAAATGATATTTAAAAAATTAAATCTCACGAGACTTATTGGCAAAGGCCTCAGGAATGGAAGCAGCATGCAGGTACAGTAAGCCAACTGGCCTCCTGTAATATAAAATTTCATGACAAATTAATGTCTACTCTTTGTTACTTAAATATTCTGCCGGTATACATCTTATGTGTAGGTTGGGTCCAATTTCACTATGGCATCAGGGTAATATCACATATTACTTTCAAAAGGGTAATTACTTGATGTGATACATTTGTGCTTGCATATGTTCTGTCAATGAATCAGGTGCATTGACAAGGTGACAGTAATAAATTAAGACTCCATTTTAAATTTCATAACACTTAGCAAAGAAACATTCCTACAAGAAAGAGAAAAAGTCTAGGGGAAAAGACGACCTTCTGGGGTGAACTAAAGAATTTAAAAGATAGCGTTAAAATGAAAGAAAAAAATCAATTCTGTGAAGATTAGTGTTGGATCAAAAGAAGACAGTCAGAACATTAAAAAGTAGCAAAGAATGCCAAAAGAGAGGGAACAATGAGAAAACTAGAGAAAAATGGTAGAAATGTAAAAACATTTAAGAGTTGCTTCAGATTTTAAGAAAGGAAAAGAGTAAATTGAACACTGATTCTGTGTAGAGACTGTATTTTGGGAATTAAAAATGGTGGGCAAAATGAACAGATTTTATGCGTTTGTACCATAGAGGATACAAGTAAGTCAAAACCAATTAAAATCATAAGATAAAAGGACAAAGGAATTAAAAACAATGAAAGGTTGACAAGTCCTAAAGTCTACAACCTAAAGTCTTTTAAAAAAAGGCCTTTGAAATTATAGGCAAATTGCTTAGAAATATCCAAAATTTCCAAGACTCTGGAAAGGTCACATCTAAATGGAAAATAGCAATAGAACTCTATTCAGTAAAAAATGTAGACAGAAAACAGGCAACTACAGAGTAGTTACCTTAAAATCAGAAATAGAGAAAATGTTGTAATCTATTGTTATGGAAGTTACAGCAGTGCACTTGGAAAATCACAAACGTGATCACGTAGAATCAACATGATTTTGCGAAAGGGAAACTGGGTTTGACTAATTCAATGGAGTTTCTTTTTTAAAAAAGTAATGTGGATTACAATGAATCTGCAGATTTGGCAAGTGCAAATTTCCAGAAGGCATTTGAAAAACATCTACAAGTATTATTAAACAAGGTAAGATATCATGGTGCAAGTGGTAGTATTTTTGAATGGAGAGAGGATTAGTCAGCTAACATGAGGTTAAAAAAAAAAGCAGGGATGAATGGATTATTTTTGGGTTGGCAAATGGAAAATTGGATGCCACAGGAAACAGTACTGGGATCTCAACTATTTTCATTTGGGTGAAGGGATCAAATGCTAAATTTGTTGATGACATGAAGCTAAGTTGCAAACATTGTCACAATGACAGTCAACAAAAGGTGTGAAAATGTAAACTTGGCATCTTTGATAGGAAGAGGAGAACAGCAGCATATTATTGAAATAAGAGTGTGTGTATAACTCACGTACAGAGATACACGAGTTGATGATCAGGACAAAGTTAGTATGCAGGTTCTGCAAATTATTAGAAAGACAAATGAAATGGTTCCCTTGTGGAAAAGACTAGAACTAGTGGAAAAGACTAGAACTGGGGAACACTGTTTTTACAAAAAAAAAGTCCCATCATTTAAAATGGAGCTGGGAATTTATTTCCTCAGAAGATAGAGAGCCTGTAGTATTGAAACAGCTCATGAGTTAAATTAATCACCAAGCATTCAAGTTTAATACTATATTTCATTTGTACTTGCCACCTATTGAATGAAATATATCAATCCTCAAGAACTTTGCAGTAAAGCATTCTGCTCAATATGTTCAGTATTAGCATCAGCACAGAAAACCAAAAACACTAAGCTGTGCAACATCTCAGATAAGAATAAGCCATTTGCAATTATGTATCGTGCTTCCATGTGCTTTCTAAAAACCATTTCTGGCCTATGTGCATATTTGTGCATGTTACACATGGACCCATTTTGTTTTCACCACTCTGGTTATCAAATCAGTTTTAAATTAATGAGACCCAAAAAGTATGAAGTAGAGCGAACCAACCATTAACTTGAATCACCACTGATAAATGCACATTTGTGTGGTTCACCAAGGAAAATATTCTGTACATCTCTCCTACCTCCTAACCCCTGATAATAGCTTGTCAATTTACCCTCTTGCAAACCGCAGCTTCCTGCAGCATCATTAAATTCAGATAGAATACCAGATTCAGCTCTTCTTTATTCCTTGTCCTTCACCGAGTCATGCAAACCACACTATAAATAGAAGGATACCCCAATAAGGGGAAGACAGATTTTTCTTTTATCTGCTCATGGGCTATGGGCATCCCTTGCAAGGTCAGCATTTATTGTCCATTGCTAATGATTTTTCAAAAGGTGGTGGCTGTCTTTTTGAACTACTGCTGTTTTTTGAGTGCAAGGTCACCCACAACACTGTTAGGAAGGCAGTTCCAGGATTTTGACCCAAAGACAGTGAAGGAACAGCAATGTTGTTCTAAGGCAGGATGGTATGTGATTTGGGGTATCTTGCAGATGATGGTATTCCCATGTTGCCCTTGTCCTTCTAGGTAGTAGAGATAACAATTTGGAACATGCTAAAGAACTTTAGATAAATTGCGACATTGCATCTTTTTAGATGGTGTACTCCTGCAGCCACTGTGCAGTAGTAGCGAAGGTAGTGAATTTGAAGGTAGTTTATGGAGTGCCAAGCAAATAAGCTGTTTTGTCCTTGAGTGTTTAAGCTTCCAGGGTTGTTACAACTGCACTCATTCCAGATGAAACAAGAAGAATGTGGAGCATGAGAGCAAGTAGGTTTCCCCTCTTTAGTTTTCTCATCACCTGCTACAAACCTAGCGTTTCAGATAATGTCCTTCTGGAATCTGCCACCTGTGTCAGTAATCGTGCTCCTAAGCCACTCTTGGTGATGAACACTATAGTCTCTCACTAAATGTACATTCTGTGCCTGGTTACTCTCTATGCCATTACCAAATAGTTTTTAAACATGGAGAAGAACTAATTGTATCAGGTGAGGGAGAGTGGTAGGTGGCAATCAGCAAGAGGATTCCTAGCCCATATCTGACCTTAGGCCATGAAACTTTGGGGGTTCTAGAGTCAACGTAGAGGATTCTCAGGACAAAACTCTACCAACTGTAAGAAGCTGTGAAGAAAGTCACTGGATTTGAAATATTAGTTCTTCTGTCTCTCTAAAGATGCTACCAGACCTGCTTAACTTTTCCAGTTATTTCTGTTTTTGTTTTTCTGCCAACTGTGCCACTCTCTCTGCTGGTTATCCTGTTAATGGGACAGAACATATTCAATACATTGATGGTGATGTCTGGAGATTGGTTCTAAGTTATGATGAAGTGAGTGACAATACAGGTCTGTGGAACAGCTCACCCAAGTACAGCACGA
>NW_025205889.1:0-2358 GCF_004010195.1 Chiloscyllium plagiosum | reverse complement strand
AGACAGGTAGATAGATAGACAGATCGATAGATAGATAGATAGATAGATAGATAGATAGATAGATAGATAGATAGATAGATAGATAGATAGACAGACAGATAGATAGATAGATACATAGATAGATAGATAGATAGATAGATAGATAGATAGATAGATAGATAGATGTACAGATAGATGGATAGATAGATAGATAGATAGATAGATAGATAGATAGATAGATAGATAGATAGACGGATGGATAGACATTTCGATGGCTAGATTGATAGATAGATAGATAGATAGATAGATAGATAGATAGATAGATAGATAGATAGATAGACGGATGGATGGATGGATAGATGGATAGATAGATAGATAGATAGATAGATAGATAGATAGATAGATAGATAGATAGACAGATAGACGGATAGACGGATAGATAGATAGATAGTTAGATAGATAGATAGATAGATAGATAGATAGATAGATAGATAGATAGATTGATAGATAGATAGATTGACAGATGGATGGATAGATAGATAGATAGACAGATCGCTGGATAGATAGATAGATAGATAGATAGATAGATAGATAGATAGATAGATAGATAGATAGATAGATAGATAGACAGATAGATAGATAGATAGACAGACCACAGATAGATCGATAAATAGACAGATAGGTAGAGAGAGAGAGACAGACAGACCGATAGATGGCTTTTTCGATAGACAGAAAGGTAGGTGGATAGTCAGAAAGACAGATTGGCTCTGGGGCTTGAAGTGAGAAGAAATCCTGCAGGACACAAATCTTCTTTGAATTCCCTGTAATGTTAATTGACAATTCGTAACAACGAAAAATGTCGGACAAACAATGTCGGACAAACAAGGCTATCCCTGTGTGTATGACAAAGCAGCTTCAGAGCACAGAATTGGTATCACATCCAAAATCTTTACTCATTTCAACGCCAATGATCAGTGCTATCGGTGATGACCATTGTGCTACATTGCCAAAATTCATAAGTGTTTCCGGAGGCCAAGCCGTTTCTCTAAGCCATTCATTGAACAGCGCAATCTTCATTCATGCTCTGTAGCTGTGTTCACTCACCCCTGTCAATTTCTGACTCAGCTCCTAATGAATGCATATAACTGGTCAATGTACGAGTGAGGAGAAAACCTCTTTTTAACCCAACACCATCCACACTAGTGTTCTTACTGTGTAAATTTGACAGTCACTCTTAACCCTGGGGATCAATAGATGCCCATTATCAAATCCACGTGGATTGTTTATTGGTCTTTTTAAAAAATCTATCGTGTTTCAATCGAGAATGTATCATTGATAGTACCATTTACTTAATTTTGCTCAAAGACTGAAGTGATGCATCAGCATATTCTCCACTTGTTCTCTGAACCTAGCATGTGTTGTGGCTTAGAAGCCAGTGTTTGTGCAGCAACTCAGCAGTTGGAGAATGAGACCTAAACCTATAAAATATGTTGGCACATGTATATAAACAGTCAGATCACTAACTCGCTGACGTGTAGGTATCACTTTAAATACTGCTCACACAGATTTAAATTGCCAAAAATATCAAAGAGTAAAATACTGGATTTCCTTCGATTTTCCACCGTAGTGTGTCTGGGACTTCAGCAAATGCTGAGCGCCCGAAATCGCCTGCCGACTCTGCTGCTCACGAAAATATGTCTGACGATAAACCCGTTGAGCTGCGGGATCAGTTTAAACGGGAATCAGGTTCTGAGAATGGAGTGCGCAACTCTGGTTGCAGCCCATAACGTCAAATTAGTATCATACCGATTCAGACCAGAAAACACAGGTTCATTCAGGAAACAATAAATATATTGCTGTACAGAAAATACCAGATTATGTACTTTAAACCTCCCAAGACAGTCACTGTTCCAAAAACTGCAGGGGCTGTTTTTTCACTCCAGTGTTCAGGGTTCAGCTTCTGGATAAAAGGAAGTTCGCAAACCGATCAAAGATGAATGTGACAGTCTACCAGAAAGAGCAGTCTGTGACTGCATAAAGCAGAACAGCGTCAATGTTACACACCTCCATATGTGCCATGACAATAAAGTGTTCTGGATAAAGAATGGGAATATCTCTCAATAACAGGTCAAGGAGCACCACCAGCTGATATGTCGTTGCCATGGTGACAAAGTAGCGAGTGACACATCTGAAGAGTCCACACCATTCCCGCGCAGGATCACAATCATTATTGAATTTACTGAGAAAGTAAACACCTTTATTATGTAACAGGATGCATGCGGCTGCTAACCAAGCATTCAGCACTTAATCCCAACACTAGTGCCACACAGTAGGAGCAGTGTTTGCTACATACAATTCATACTACTGTCTTTTGCGACA
>NW_025205888.1:5575-11000 GCF_004010195.1 Chiloscyllium plagiosum | reverse complement strand
AATGTCTTACTAAAGTCCATATGGATCATGTCTATCGTTCTGCCCTCATCAATCCTCTTTGTTACCTTTTCAAAAAACTCAATCAAGTTTGTGAGACATGATTTCCCACTGACTATCCACAAATCAGTCCTTGCCTTTCCAAATACATCAGCATTCCCTCCAACAACTTGCCCACCAACGATGTCAGGGTCACTGGTCTGTAGTTTCCTGGCTTGTCCTTACCACCTTTCTTAAATAGTGGTACCACGTTAGCTAACCTCCAGTCTTCCAGCATCTCACCTGTGACTATCGGTAATACAAATATCTCAGCAAGAGGCCCAGCAATCACTTCTCTAGCTTCCCACAGAGTTCTAGGGTACACCTGATCAGGTCCTAGGGATTTATCCATTTTTATGTGTCTTCATTAAGCAGGACACAAACAACCTTCCAGAAATGCTCGGATATAGAGGGTAAAGCATGAAGGAGGAACTGAAGGAAATTCGTATTAGATGTGGAAATGGCACTGGGGAAATTGATGGAATTAAGCTCTCGGGGCCCAGTACCCTGCATCCTAGAGTACTTCAGTGATCCTAGAAATAGCGTATGCATTGGTGATCATTTTCCAGCATTCTATAGACTCTGGAAGACTTCCAAATGATAGAAGGTAGCTAATGTAACCTCACTTTTTAAAACGTAGGGGAGACACAAAAGTGAGAATTATAGGCCAATTAGCCTGACATCAATGGTGGGGAAAATGTTGGAGTTAACTAACTAGGACGTAATAACTGAGTATTTGGAAAGCAGTGGCAGAGTCAGTCCAACTCAGCATGGATTACTAAAAGGAAGTCATGCTTGACAAACCTTCTGGAATGTTTTGAGGATGGGACCAGTAGAATGGACAATGGTGAATCAGGACTTTCAAAAGGCTTTTGACAAGGTTCCACAAAAAAGATTGTTAAGCAAAATTAAAGCTCATGGTATCAGTGGTAATGTATTGATGTGAATAGAGAACTGGTTGACAGACAGGAAGCAGACTGTTCGAATAAATGGATCCTTTTCACAGTGGAAGGCAGAGACGAGTAGGGTACCACAGGGTTAAGTGCTGGAATTTCAGCTGTTCACTACATACATTAACAATTTGGACAAAAGAATTGAATGCAATATCTCCAAATTCACAGATGACACTAAGCTGGGTGGCAGTGAAGAGGCTGCTAGGAGGCCGCAAGGTGACTTGGACAGGTTGGCTGAGTGGGCAAATACTTGGCAAATGCAACATAATATGGACAAATGTGAAGTTATCCACTTCGGTCATGAAAGCAGGAAGGCAAATTATCTGAAAGGTGGCAGTTTAGGAAAAAATGAGGTGCAACAAGATCTGGGGTTATGGTGGAACAGTTGCTGAAGATTGGCATGCAGATGCAGCAGGCAGTGAGGAAAGCTAATGGTATGCTCGTCTTCGTAGTGACAAGATCTTAGTACAGGAGTAGGGATGTTTTGCTGCAGTTATATAGGGCTTATATAGCTTGTAGTCACTGGAATTTAGAAGAATGTTCATAGAAACATATAAAATCCTAATGGGACTAGACAGGCTGGATGTGGGAAGAATGTTTCCGATGTTGGGGAAGTCCAGGGGTCACAGTCTAAGAATAAAGGACAAGCCATTCAGGACTGAGATCAGGAAAAATTTCTTCACTCACAAAGTAGTGAATCTATGGAATCCTCTCCCACATAAAGCTGTTGGGGTCAGTTCGTTAGACATATTCAAGAGGGAAATGGATGTGGCCCTTGCAGCTAAAGGGGTCATGGGGTATGGAGAGAAAACTGAAGCAGGATACTGAAATTGCATGATTTGCCATGAATGTATTGAATGGAGGTGCAGGCTTGAACGATTGAATAGCCTACTCCGGCAGCTATTTTCTATGTTTCTACAAAAAGCATCAGGGTCTGGGGACTTCTCAATTCATAGTTCCAATAATTGTAAGGCAAGGCAAGACATTGATGATGTGAGCATGCAGCGTAGTGCTATGTGAATGAGTGCTAAGTGAGCCAACTATCAACCTGGGATACAGCCTAGTGGAATTTATGCATGCAAAGTGTCTTTGATGCAGTCTTTCAATACTCACTGCTGGTACATCCTGCAATGCAAGTCTGTGCTGCTTAAATGCATTAGTGATATGCCATGATGGTCCTAACAAATTGGCAAATATCAGATGCCAATGTCCATTGAAGAGGGGTACATATGTGGCTGGTGCCCATGGATTATGTCTTGAAATGCTATTTGGTGCTGAGTAACATGGAGGCCTCTTAAAGTCAGCAACGAGTTGTTACCTGCTCACATTTCAATGTTGAAAATTGTTCAATGTCTCTGTTGTTAAATGTGCTTGCTAGGACACCAGGTGAAGTGCCATCCCAATTGCCTGCTGCGTGGGTTTACCTCTGTTCTCCTGACAGCAGATTACATCCCACCCCACGTGGAAGAGAAAAGTGCACTTGATGAAATATGCACCACTGTAAATAGCCTTGGACGGAATACCTTGAGCTCTTGTTCATTGCAGCCAGTGACTTCAACCAGGCCAACCTCAACAATGTGCTACCAAGATGCCACCAACATGTCTGCTGTCCCAATCGAGGCCAAAATGCCTTGTACCATTGCTGGACAGCCATCAAAGATGCCTACTGCTCCATTCCCCGCCCTCATTGTTTTATACATCAGACCAATGTTTGTGCTTCTTCTCCTAGTTTACAAGCTGGATCTGAAGCATGAGGATCTGGGACAGAAAGTCGTACAATGCTGGTCTGAGATAATGAACGAGTTCCTACCTGACTGGTTGGAGTCGGTGAACTGGTCCATTTTCAAGAACTCAGCGGCCAATTTAAATTCGTATGCCCCTTCTATCATAGGTTTCATCAGTAAGTGTGCGGAGGACTGCACAAAGAAGTTAATCCGAGTGTTCTCCAACCGGAAACCATGGATGAACCGGAAGATCCACTTCCTACAAAGTCCAAATCGGAAGTGTTCAAGTCAGGTGACCCTGACCTGTACAGGAAATCTAGGTATGATATTTGCAAAGCCATCAGGATACCAAGAGACGATACCAGACTATAGTCCCAGACAAAACACACAAACATACGTTGACTGTGGCAAGGCTTCATGATATCATAGGCTACAGAGTGAAGTGGAGTAAAATTACTGACAACAATGCATCCCTCCCCGGTGAGCTCAATGTATTCTGTGCTCGTCAGTGAAATGATGTCACCTGCCCCAACAGCCTGGAGTACACCTGTTTCCATGGTCACTGCCACAGACCTCAGATCGACGTTTTTGAGGGTGAACCCATGGAAAGTGAATGGCCCAGATGGAGTCCCCAGCTGTGCACTCAGATCCTGCATGGACCAGCTGGCGGGAATATTCACAGACACCTTCAACCTCTCCTGACTATGATGTGGGGTTCCCATCAGCTTCAAGAAGACCACCAATATTTTGTGACCAAACAAAACTCATGCAGCGTGCCTCAATGAATACCAACCAATGGCTTTGACTTCCATCATTATGAAGTGCTTTGAGAGGTTAGTCATGGCTCGCATCAACTCCAACCTCCCAGACTGCCTTGATCCATTACAAATCACCTACCATCACAATAGGTCCCCAACAGATGCCAGTTCTCTGGCTCTACAGTTATCCCTGGAACATCTGGAAAACACAGACACCTACATCAGACTCCTATTTATTGACTTTAGCTCTGCCCTCAACAGCAAAGTTACAACCAAACTCTGAGACCTTGGACTCTACTCCCTCGTCTACAACAATCTCTTCGACTTCCTGACCTGCAATCAGTAAGAATAAGCGACAACACCTCCTCCATAATAAATCTCAACACCAGTGCCCTATAAGACTGCGTACCCAATGCCTTATTATACTTCTTATCCACTCATGACTGTGTAGGTAAATTCAGTTTAGGGGCATAGTGTAAAAATAACGATCTCTCAGTCAATGTGAGCAAAACGAAGGAGCTGGTCATGGACTTCAGGGAGCAGAGTGGAGGACACAACCCTGTCCATATCAGTGGTGCTGATGTGGAGGTGATCAACAGCTTCAAGTTCCAAGGAGTAAATATCACCAACAATCTGTCCTGGTCCATCCACAACGATGCTAGGGTCAAGAAAGCACACCAATGCCTCAACTTCCTCAGAAGGCTTAAGAAATTTGGTATGTTCACAATAACTCTTACAAATTTTATGGATGTATCATAGAAAGCATCCTATCTGGATGCATCGCAGGTTGGGTCTGGCAAGTATTGTGCCCAAGATCTCAAGAAATTAAAGAGAGTTGTGAACACAGCATAATCCATTATGAAAACCAGCCTTCCATCCATTGACTCTGTCTATACTTCCCATTGCCTCGGGAAAGCAGCAACATAATCAAAGACTCCTCCCACCCTGGTTCTCTTATACTCCCTTCCATCGGGCAGAAGATGCAAAAGTTTGAAAACACATACCAACAGATTTATGAACAGCTTCTTACCCACTGTAATCAGACTTATGTTGATCATTCTTTGCGCCTTTTCTGTAGCTGTATTAGCCTGAGGTACTTATGTAAGGTGTTATTTGTCTGGGTTAGCATGCAAAACAAATCTTTTCACTGTATCTCAGTACGTGACAATATTAAACCAAATCAACTCAAAAGCTAAATATGGTTAAGGTGAGTTGCAAAATTAATAAGGTGCTTAGCAAGCAACAATCCTTTTTAATTGGCAACTTGCTATTGCCTAGCAAGAAATTCACCTTGTGACACTGCAAGTGGGTAAAACACGGAATGAGATGCTCCTTATGCTGACATTGGCCTTGCTGGACTTCTTGACAAATTCTGCTACAAATTTTGCTGTGGCCCATGTAGTTCAAGCCCCTCTGAAATTCCAATGCATAATTTTTCAAATTTGTCATATTTTCCCAAAGATGTCTCATGATTCCGTATGCTATTGAGAGGCTGGGAAAATTACACCTTTAATGCTGAAGTTTCATTGAGCTGATCTCAATCTGATGATATTAGAGTTTTTTGGGGTAAAGAAGCACAAGTCCTTGATGATGACAGAGGTGTTATATCAGGCTCCTGATTAATAAATATGCCAAACTAGTCAATATAACGTGTACTACTGCTAATATGCAATAAGCTACATTTTGTTGTGTAGGGCAAGTGCTTCCTCTCACTAAGACTCAGTGCCCATCTCTGTTAGTTAGATAGGGCACAGAAGTCTGCAAAGAAAGGAGGATTGGTGAGGGGAGACAATGGCTTAGTGGTATTATCGCTGGACCATTAATCTAGGTGCCCACATAATGTTCTGGGGATCTAGGTTCAAATTTCACGGCAGATGATGGAATGTGAATTCAATAAAAATCTGGAATTAAGACTCTAATAATGACCATGAATCAATTGTCAGGAAAAACCCAT